>NW_011131359.1:21312-24519 GCF_000146605.3 Meleagris gallopavo
CAGCCCCATAGGGTTATAGGATGGGAGAGGATCTGTGGGGCCGCCCTGTAGGGGTATAAGGTGGGAGGCAAACTTGTGGGGCAGCCCCATAGGGTACAAGAGGACTGGTGGGGAAGCCCCATAGAGTTATAGGGTGGGAGGGGAACTTGGGGGGCAGCCCCATAGTGAGGGGGAGGCACTTATGGGGCAGCCCCATAGATCTCCGCCCCATTTCTCCCCACATTCCCACCCACTGCTGCTGCCCCACAACTCTGCCTCATTTGTACCCCACACCTGACCCATATTTCCCCCTTTTCAGCCTAAAACCTCATTAAGCTAACGAGCTTCGTTCACCTAATGAGCATCATGGTGGGAGTGGAACCCACCACGTTGCTTCGTTAACCCAACGAGCTTCGTTAACCTAACGAGCTTCATTAACCTAACGAGCTTCGTTAACCTAAAGAGCTTCGTTAACCCAACGAGCTTCGTTAACCTAACGAGCTTCGTTAACCCAACGAGCTTCGTTAACCTAACGAGCTTCATTAACCTAAAGAGCTTCGTTAACCTAACGAGCTTCCATCCTACTTGTTGCCCATCAGCCACACCATCGACGCTGAGGTTGCTGTGGATCTCTCCCACCACCACTTCCTCATTAACCTAGCAAAAATTCGTTAACCTAACGAGTGTCATTAAGCCAAGGAGTATCACTAGCCTAACGACCTTCATCAACCTAACGAGCTTCGTTGACCCAAGAAGCTTCCAACCCAACTTGGAACCCATTGGCCACAGCGTTGGGACTGAGGTTGACATGGACTCCTAAGGACACCACTCCCTCATTAACCTAACAAGCTCGTTAACCTAACGAGTGTGATTAACCCCAAGGAGTGTAATCAACCTAACGAACTTCATTAATTCAGGAACTTCAATAACGAGCTTCGTTGGCCCAACAAGCGTCCAGCCCAACTTGAAGCCCGTTAGCCACACCATTGGCACCGAGGTTAACATCAACTCCTAAGGACACCTCCCACTCATTAGCCTAACGAGTGTCGTTAACCCAGGAGTATCATTAACCTAACGACCTTCGTCAACCTAACGAGCTTCGTTGACCCAACAAGCTTCCAACCCAACTTGGAACTCATCGGCCACACTGTTGGCGTCGAGGTTGCTGTGGACTCTACCACCACCACTCCCTCATTAACTTAACCAACATCGTTAACCTAACGAGTGTCATCAACCTAACAAACTTCATTAACCTAACGAGCATCATTAACCTAATGAACTTTGTTGACCCAGCGAGCTTCCAACACAACTTGGAGCCCATTGGCCACACCGTTGACAGTGGGGCTGGCATTGACCCCTAACACCACCACTCCCTCATTAACCTAACAAGCATTATCAACCCAACGAACCTCATTAACCTAACGAACCTCATTAACCTAACGAGCTTCATTGACCCAGCAAGCTTCCAACCCAACTCGTTGCCCATCGGCCACACAGTTGGCGTTGAGGTTGGCATTGACCCCAACCGCCACCACTCCCTCATTAACCTAACCAACATCGTTAACCTAACGAGTGTCATCAACCTAACGAACCTCATTAACCTAACGAACCTCATTAACCTAACGAGCTTTGTAGACCCAACAAGCTCCCAACCCAACTCGTTGCCCATCAGCCACACCATCGGTGTTGAGGTTGGCATTGACCCTAACCAGCATCGTTAACCTAACGAGCCCCATCAACCTAACGAGCCTCATCAGCCTAACGAACCTCATCAACCTAACGAGCCTCGTTAACCTAACGAGCCTCATTAACCTAACGAGCTTTGTAGACCCAACAAGCTCCCAACCCAACTTGTTGCCCATCAGCCACACCATCGGTGTTGAGGTTGGCATTGACCCTAACCAGCATTGTTAACCTAACGAGCCCCATCAACCTAACGAGCCTCGTTAACCTAACGAGCCTTGTTAACCTAACGAACCTCATCAACCTAACGAGCCTCGTTAACCTAACGAGCCCCATCAACCTAACGAGCCTCATCAACCTAACGAACCTCATCAACCTAACGAGCCTCGTTAACCTAACGAGCTTTGTAGACCCAACAAGCTCCCAACCCAACCCGTTGCCCATCAGCCACACCATCGGTGTTGAGGTTGGCATTGACCCCAACCGCCACCACCCCCTCATTAACCTCATTAACCTCGTTAACCTCATTACCCTAATGAACTCCTCTCCTTTCTGGCACGCCTCCACCACCCCCCCAGACGACTACGACCTCTTCAACTTCACCTTCAACCCCGACGACGCCGTCGGTCACCACCACATCCCATGGAGTTACCGCGTGGCCTTGGCTCTCTACGCCGCCATTTTCCTCCTCGGCATCCCCGGCAACGCGGCGGTGGTTTGGCTGAGCTCCACGGCGCAGCGCCGCGCCGTCCCCGCCGTCTGGTTCCTCCACCTGGCCGTGGCCGACCTGCTGTGCTGCGCCGCGCTGCCCTTCCTGGCCATCCCCGTCGCCGGCGACCATCGCTGGCCTTTGGGCGACTTCGGTTGCAAACTCTTCCCGGCGCTGGCGGTGCTCAACATGTACTCCAGCGTTCTCCTATTGGGCGCCATCAGCGCCGACCGCTGCCTTATGGTCACCCGCCCAGCCTGGTGCCACAACCACCGCACGCCGCGCGCCGCGCACCGCGTCTGCTTCACCGTATGGTTGGCGGCCGCCGTCCTCACCGTGCCCACCTTCCTCTTCCGCGCCGTCCGCCACGATTCCTTCGCCGAGGCCGAGCTGTGCGTGGTTGATTACGGGCAGCACCGTCGCTTCACCGAAGCCTTCACCGTCGCCCTCCGCTTCGTCGCCGGATTCCTCCTCCCTTTCTCCGCCATCACCGTGTGCCACGCGCTCCTCCTGGCCCGGCTCCGTGCTCGGCGTTTCTCCAACACCCGCCGCGCCGCCGGCACCGTGCTGGCCGTGGTGATCACCTTCTTCGTGTGCTGGTTGCCGTATCACGTCGTGGGTTTGATCCTCGCCTCCACCACGTCGAGCTCCGCGATCTACCGGGGGGCGGCGGCGGTGGATCCGGTGCTCACCGGCTTGGCCTACGCCAACAGCTGCGCCAATCCGCTCATCTACGCGGTGGCGGCGGGGAGGAGGGGAGGGTGGGGAGGCGGGGAGCAGGGCAGGAGGTCGTGGTGCGCGGCGCTGCGCCGCGTGCTGAGCGAGGAGCCCAACAG
>NW_011131359.1:25541-29643 GCF_000146605.3 Meleagris gallopavo
ACCATCTTTGGGGTTATCACCTTCTTGGGGTCATCATCTTTGGGGTTGACACCTTGGGGTCACCATCTTTGGGGTCACCATCTTCGGGGTCATCAGCACCTTGGGGTCACCATCTTTGGGGTCATCAGCTCTTTGGGGTCACCATCTTTGGGGTCACCATCTTTGGGGTTGGCACCTTGGGGTCACCATCTTTGGGGTCATCGGCTCCTTGGGGTCACCATCTTTGGGGCCACCATGTTTGGGGTTATCACCTTCTTGGGGTCACCATCTTTTGGGTCATCGGCTCCTTGGGGTCACCATCTTTGGGGTCACCATCTTTGGGGTTATCACCTTCTTGGGGTCATCATCTTTGGGGTTGGCACCTTGGGGTCACCATCTTTGGGGTCATCGGCTCTTTGGGGTTGGCACCTGGGGGTCATCATCGTCATCTTGGCACCATCTTCTTTGGTCATCATCTTTTTGGGGTCATTGTCTTCTTGGGGTCACCATCCTCTTGGGATCATCACCTCCTTGGGGTCACCATCTTTTGGGGTTGGCACATTGGGGTCATCGTTTTCTTGGGGTCACCGTCCTCTTGAGGTTGTCATCTTTTTGGGGGTCGCCATCTTTTGGTCACCATCTTCTTGGGTTCATCACCTCTTTGCTTCACCACCTTTGGGGTTGTCGCCATCTTCTTGGGGTCCCCGTCTTTTTAGGGTCTCCACTTTTGGGGTCACCTTGAGCTTCACTACCATTTGTCATTTTCCAAATTAAAAACAACAAAACCAAACTTCCTGTTCCTGCAGATACCAAAAAGGGGACAATGGGAACCATGGGGGACACTGGGGGACAATGGGGCACATGGGGACAATTCGGGGGGCATTGGGGACATTTGGGGATATTTGGGGACATTGGGACAATGGGGCTCAGAGGGGACAGTGGGGACATTTGGGGACATTTGGGCGCATTGGTACAATGGGGACATACAGGAAAAATAGGGACATTGGGGCACTTGGCCACGCCCCTTTCCCGTAGCCACGCCCACTCCCTGTAACCACGCCCCTTCTCTTATCCCCGCACATGTAACCACGCCCTCTTCACACAGCCCCGCCCACCGTCATGCAAACACGCCCCCTTCTCGTAGCCCCGCCCCCTCCAATTCGACCACGCCCCCTCCCCCCTCCTCTACGCTACTTCCGGTTCGCGCGACGGGAAACAGGAACCGGAAGTAGAACTGCAGCCGAAACGGAAGCGGACCGCGGAGGAGGACCGTGGTAGAGCCGGGCGTGCGGTGTGTGGGGCGGAGCGAAGGCCGTGTGGGGCGGGACTGAGGAGGGGCTGGGGGGTCGGGCCCGTGTGGGGCGGGTGCGAGGCCGGGAGGGGTTGGGCCTGAGCCCTGCGTGGGTCAGTTGTGGGGTCCGTGTGGGTGTGAGACGTGTGGGTCCGGCCTGGGACCTGCGTGGATCTGAGGCCGGTGGGGTTTGGGGTCGCTGGGCCTGAGGTGTGCGGGGCTGAGGGCTGTGTGGTTCGGGCCGGAGGTTTTTGTGGGGCTGAGGGCTGAGCCTGAGGCCGGGTACGGCTCTGAGTGCTCTGGGTCGGGTCTGAGGCATTTGTGGGGCAGAGGCTTACGGGTTGAGCTTGTGGGTCAGACCTGAGACCTGTGTGGGGCTGGGAGTTGTGTGGGGCTGAGACCCATGGGGCTGAGGGGCTGGGAACTGTGTGGGGCTGGGAACTGTGTGGGGCTGGGAGTTGTGTGGGGCTGGGAACTGTGTGGGGCTGAGATCTGTGGGGCACGGAGCTATAGGGCTGAGATCTGTGGGGTTGGGATCTATGGGGCTGAGATCTTTGAGGTTGGGATCTATGGGGCTGAGATCCGTGGGACACGGATCTATAGAGCTGAGATCTGTGGGGCTGGGAGCTGTGGGGCAGGGATCTGTGGGGCTGAGATCTGTGGGGCAGGGATCTATAGGGCTGAGATCTGTGGGGCAGGAATCTTTAGGGCTGAGATCTATGGGGCTGGGAGCTGTGGGGCTGGGAGCTGTGTGGGTCTGAGACCTGTGGAATTGGAAGCTTTGAGTCTGGAACCTGTGGGGCTGGGACTCGTGGGGCTGGGAGCCGTGGGGCTGAGCGCTATGGGTCACGCCTGAGTCCCAGACCTGGAGCTGAGCTCCGTGACGCACAGCTCAGCCCCATAAACTCCCTCCGTGCCCCACAGCGCCATGCGTTCGGACGACGAAGGGACCCCCCCTCCCTCGGAGTGGGACTGGGGCTGCCCGCGCACGCGGCGCCGCGTGGAGGAGCTGCACTTCGGCCCCGGGGGGCTCCTGCCCTCCAACCCTGAGGACATCCGCAACTTCTGGACCTTCTTCGAACGGCTGAGGCGCTTCCAGAGCCGAAAACCTCCTCCGACACCGACCCCAAAAGACACCAGGAAGGATCCATCGCCGTCGCTCGGTCTCCCACCGCGCTACGACGCGCTGCACCGCATCAACGTGACCCTACCAGAACCCCAAACCTCGCGCCGCGACGGCCCTGCCGTGCCCCGCCGGCACCGGGCAGAGCTGCGCTGCGCCCTGCTGCATTATTTGGACTTCACGCAGAAACAGAGCTTCTCCAAACTGGCCAAAATCCGCCGGGATCGCGCGGCGCTGCCCATCGCCCGCTTCCGGGAGCCCATCCTGCAGGCCGTGGCGCGGCACCGCGTGGCGCTGGTGGCCGGAGATACGGGTTGTGGTAAATCCACGCAGGTGCCGCAGTTCCTGTTGGAGGCTGGGTACCAAAACGTGGCCTGCACGCAGCCGCGCCGCATCGCCTGCATCGCCCTGGCCAAGCGCGTGGCCTACGAGAGCCTCCGGCAGCACAGCGGCCAGGTTGGGGGGCTTCTGCAGTGGCTTCGCCCCTCCTCGGCCTGGTTTGGCCCGGCTTTGACCCGCTCTCGTCCCGCTTTTCACCCACCTTCCATTCTTGCCCATCACGTTCCCACGTTGACCCCTTCTGCTCCCATTTCCGACCCATTTTCATCCCACTTTTCACCCACCTTCCATTCTTGGTTCCCACATTGACCCATTCTGCTCCCATTTCCGACCCATTTTCATCCCATTTTTCACCCACCTTCCATTCTTGGCCCATCACGTTCCCACATTGACCCATTCTCCCATTTCCAACCCATTTTCATCCCACTTTTCACCCACCTTCCATTGTTCACCTGCTATATTCCCACATTGACCCATTCTGCTCCCATTTCCGACCCATTTTCATCCCGCTTTTCACCCACCTTCCATTCTTGGCCCATCATGTTCCCACATTGACCCATTCTCCCATTTCCAACCCATTTTCATCCCACTTTTCACCCACCTTCCATTCTTGGCCCATTTGACCCATTCACCTCCCGCTTTTCACCCACCTTCCATTCTTGGCCATCATGTTCCCACGTTGACCCCTTCTGCTCCCATTTCTGACCCATTTTCATCCCATTTTTCACCCACCTTCCATTCTTGATGCATTATGTTTCCACATTGACCCATTCTCCTCCCATTTCTGACCCATTTTCATCCCACTTTTCACCCACCTTCCATTCTTGGCCCATTTGACCCATTCACCTCCCACTTTTCACCCATCTTCCATTCTTGCCCATCACGTTCCCACGTTGACCCCTTCTGCTCCCATTTCTGACCCATTTTCATCCCGCTTTTCACCCACCTTCCATTCTTGCCCATCACATTCCCACATTGACCCATTCTCCCATTTCCGACCCATTTTCATCCCATTTTTCACCCACCTTCCATTCTTGGCCCATCATGTTCCCACACTGACCCATTCTCCCATTTCCAACCCATTTTCATCCCGCTTTTCACCCACCTTCCATTGCTGACCCATCACGTTCCTACGTTGACCCCTTCTGCTCCCATTTCTGACCCATTTTCATCCCATTTTTCACCCACCTTCCATTCTTGGCCCATCACGTTCCCACTTTGACCCATTCTCCCATTTCCAACCCATTTTCATCCCACTTTTCACCCATCTTCCATTGTTCACCTGCTATATTCCCACGTTGACCCCTTCTGCTCCCATTTCTGACCCATTTTCATCCCATTTTTCACCCACCTTCCATTCTTGGCCCATC
>NW_011131359.1:31576-32861 GCF_000146605.3 Meleagris gallopavo
CCACCCTCCATCCATTCTAACCCCCCTCCCCTCCCCTCCAGGTCTCCTATCAGATCCGTTTCGACACCACCCGCTCTCCCTGCACCCAAATCCTCTTCCTGACCGAGGGGCTGCTCCTCCGCCAGGCCCAGCGGGACCCGCAGCTCTCAGGGTACCAGGTTCTGATCGCCGATGAGGTCCACGAGAGGCACCTCCACGCCGACGTCCTGCTGGGGGTCCTGCGGCGCCTGCTGCTCTCCCGACCCGACCTGCGCCTGCTGCTCATGTCTGCCACCATCAACATCGAGCTCTTCGCCCAGTATTTTGGGGGTGCGCCCGTGGTGCAGGTGCCAGGCAGGAGTTACCCCATCTCGGTGAGAAGGTCGGGGGCTGGGGGGTCCATCGTCAGGATGGAGTTGGGCTCTTTGGGCTCAATCCCGAATCTGGAGTTGGGTTTTTATGGGGCTTAACCCCGAATCTGGAGTTGGGTTTTTAGGACTCAATCCTGAGTCTGGAGTTGGGTTCTTTGGGCTCAATCCTGAATCTGGAGTTGGGTTCTTTGGGCTCAATCCTGAATCTGGAGTTGGGTTTTTTGGGGCTCAATCCTGAGTCTGGAGTTGGGTTTTTTGGGGCTCAATCCTGAGTCTGGAGTTGGGTTTTTTGGGGCTCAATCCTGAATCTGGAGTTGGGTTCTTTTGGACTCAGTTCTGAATCTGGAGTTGGGTTCTTTGGGCTCAATCCTGAGTCTGCAGTTGGGTTCTTTGGGCTCAATCCTGAATCTGGAGTTGGGTTCTTTGGGCTCAATCCTGAGTCTGGAGTTGGGTTCTTTGGGGCTCAATCCTGAATCTGGAGTTGGGTTCTTTGGGCTCGATCCTGAATCTGGAGTTGGGTTTTTTGGGGCTCAATCCTAAATCTGAAGTTGGGTTTTCTGGGCTCCATCCTGAATCTGGAATAGGGACTTTGGGAGTTGATCCCAAATCTGGAGTTGGGTTCTTTTGGGCTCAGTCCAAATTCTGCCCTTAGAATTGGATCCTTGGGGCTCAATCCCGAATCTGGGGTTGGGTTTTTGGGGCTCAATCCCGAATCTGGAGTTGGGTTTTTGGGGCTCAATCCCGAATCTGGAGTTGGGTTCCTTGGGACTCAATCCTGAATCTGGAATCGGGTCTTTGGGGTTCAATCCCAAATCCCGAATTGGGTCTTTAGGGCTGAATCCCTTCTTTAGGCTTTGGGATTTGGGGGCAGAATCCCACCTTTTAGAATCGGAACATTTGGGGGCTGAATCCCCCCCTTCAGATTTGGGCTTCTG
>NW_011131360.1:0-383 GCF_000146605.3 Meleagris gallopavo
GTGAGGGAGGTTGCCATCAACAATATCAGAACTGCATCAGGAAGAAGCATTTGATGGTGGCTGCTTAGGTCTGCACAGATAAATGAATCAGCTTTATCAAGGGGGAAAAGAATCAAGGAGGTAGTAATGAGAGAAAAGCTGACTGGTGGTGAAGGCTTCCCTTTTGCATTGGATTCAGTCCAAACTTGAACTCTCAAAGACTGTGAGCTGAAGGCAGGCACAGAGCAATCCAGACTTTCCCGAAGATAATCTGCAATATTTAAAGAATTTTTTTGCAGTTGATGAACCTGCAGTTACCTACTTTTGTCCTAGGCATTAATCGTGAATAAATGTAGTACAGCAAAGGTATGAGGTGTTCCACAAAAGCAACAAGGTGAAAGGAA
>NW_011131361.1:0-459 GCF_000146605.3 Meleagris gallopavo
TGCCCCCATGGCTCCCTTGGGTGTCCCTGTCACCACTTCTCATTGGGACTGGGGTCTGGGTGTCCCCAAGACCACCTCCCTTGGGTGCCCCCATGGCTCCCTTGGGTGTCCCCGTCATCGCTTCCCATTGGGATTGGGGTCTGGGTGTCCCCAAGGACGCCTCCATTGGGTGCCCCCATGGCTCCATTGGGTGTCCCCAAGGCCACCTGCCATAGGTGTCGCCAATGTCGCCTCCCTTGTGTGTCCCTGTCATCGCTTCCCATTGGGGTTGGGGTCTGGGTGTCCCCATGGCCGCCTCCCTTGGGTGCCCCCATGGCTCCCTTGTGTGTCCCCAATGTCACCTCCCTTGGGTGTCCCCATGGCTGCCTCCCTTGGGTGCCCCCATGGCTCCCTTGGGTGTCCCTGTCATCGCTTCCCATTGGGGTTGGGGTCTGGGTGTCCCCATGGCCGCCTCCCTTG
>NW_011131362.1:0-1049 GCF_000146605.3 Meleagris gallopavo
AGTGCCCTCTCTGACACACGGTCACCCCCCCAGACCACCCACCCAGACCACCCCGGGGTGGCCCCAAAGAGGTCCCAGGAGCCGACCTCCCCTCCAGCCCAGACCCCCTCCCAGCCCTCCTTCCTTTGCTGCTCCATGACTCCCCTTGCTGCCCCTACCGGCGTGCACCCTGCCTGCCCCTCACGGGCGGTGCCACACCGCCGGATCCCACGGCCCTCCTCAGGACATCCCCCCTCCACATCTCCTGCCCCCAGCGCTGAGCTCCGGCTGCGGTTACACCGAGGACCCCCCAGCAAACCCACCCCGCCGGGACGGGACGCCGGCGCTGTGCCATCCCCACACCAGAAGCGGCCCCGGTGGGCGATGCCACAAGTCCCCGTGCACTCTGTCACCCGCAGGACACCGCGGCCGGGCGGCGCGGGGTGCGGGGCAGCGCCTTACCGCGATGTGCAGGAGGAAATCCATGGTGGCACGGTGGCAGGGAAGGGGCACAGAGCTGTGCCAACCACAGACCCATCCCCGGTCACGTGCTACCGCAGCGCAGCCACGGCACGGGGACGGCCAGGGGTTAATCGTTAACCAAACAGCTGCAGTCCATAAACCCGCCGAGCTGAGCATCCGACGCGGCACCGGCACAGCCGGCACCTGAGGGTACCCCGGCCCCACAGCTCAGCCTCACGGTGCTGCCCCACAGCTGCACTGGGGCAGGTGCCGTGTGCCTGGATGGCAGCCCTAGGGTGCGTGGGAGGGCTGCGCAGTGCCGTGCTGTGCCACGCTGACCCCCGCTGTGCCACGCTGCCCCGTGCCATGCCGTGCCACGCTGCCCCACACTGCACCGTGCCGTGCTGACCCCCTCAATGCCACGCTGACGCACGCCGTGCCGTGCCGATGGTGCCGTGCCGTGCCGATGGTGCCGTGCCCTGACGCTGTGCCCCGCCCCCTCCCCGCCGCCCCTGTGTGCACTCACGCTCTCGAAGGCGGAGGAGACGATGTGGTGCAGCTCGGAGGACACCGGGGAGCGGCTCATGGTGCCGTCGGGCGCAGCTCAG
>NW_011131362.1:2984-3425 GCF_000146605.3 Meleagris gallopavo
TGTGTATCACTGCCATGTACACCATCCCTGTGTGTATCACTGCCATGTACACCATCCCTGTGTGTATCACTGCCATGTACACCATCCCTGGGTGTATCACTGCCATGTACACCATCCCTGGGTGCACCACTCCATGTGCACCATCCCTGGGTGCACCACTCCATGTGCACCATCCCTGGGTGCCATCCCTGTGCGCCATCCCTGTGAGCACCACTGCCATGTGAGCAGCACACACACGCCCCAGGCTCACGCTGCTGTTTTGCACACATTGGTGCCCAGGAGACAGGGAGAGGCCAAGAGCCCCACGGCTGCCCCGCTGCTCGCCAGGCGCTGACACGGAGCTCTCCGCATCCACCACCCCCGCGGGGGCCGCCGGTGTCCATCCCCGCATCCGGTGCCGCCGGTGCGGCACGGAGCGGTTCAGGCCAGAGCGAGGAGCCG
>NW_011131363.1:0-573 GCF_000146605.3 Meleagris gallopavo
CCTGCCCCCTTTTATTGGGCCGCTAAGAGCCCCTCATGAGCCCCCTAGGACTGCCCCATTGCATGCCAAGATCCCCTCCAGCCCCACACTCACAAACTGCAACATTTCCGTTTTCTCCTTGTCCTGCATCACGTTGAGCTGCAGAGGGGGAAGGAAAAAAGAATCGGGGGGTCTCTTGACCACGCCCCCTGCAAGCCCCGCCCCCTTTCAGCCACACCCACCACGGCCACACCCACCAATAAACCAACCTAAGCCCCACCCATCCCAATGCCCCACCATTCATCCAAACCACTCACCACCAAGCCACGCCCACTTCTAAGCCACGCCCACTCCAAATCCCAACCACCTGAGAACCACACCCTTAAATAAGCCCCTCCCCTCTCAAAGCCCACCCTCACTAAGCCCCACCCATCTCTATACGCCATTCATTCACCTAAGCCACACCCATCTCCCAAAGCCACGCCCACTCCACACCCCAATCACTATCCACGCCCATCCCTAAGCCACGCCCACTCAACAGCCCTCCCACTCTGCACACCCTTCCCTAAGCCACGCCCACTACAAAGCCCCGCC
>NW_011131364.1:0-1078 GCF_000146605.3 Meleagris gallopavo
CGATGCTGAGGAGCATTACATGGGGGTCCCACGGTGAGGGAGGGAGTCACGAGGGGTCAAAGGTCATAGGTCACGGCGGGGTCACGTGGTTTGGGGCCCTCACCCTCCTCACACGAAGGCCTCGGCCCCCCTCCAGTTCCGCCCATTCCTGGAGAGCGGGGACACGAAATTGAGGGGGGTCCCCCGTGGTGTTTGTGTGTGGGGGGGTCCCCTCCTGTGCCCCCCCCGCCCCGTACCCGTAACATCCGCAGCAATTCGGGGCCGTCCGCCCTCTTCCAGGCCCGGATCTCCCACCCCATAACGCAGTTCAGTCCTCCACCCGTCCCACAATGCACCGCGGCGGGAGGCGCTCCGCCCTCAGCCAGCGCTTCATCTCTATGGTGTGACGTCACCGGGTGAGGAGGGGAGGGGAGAGGATGGAGAACGGGAACGAGGCTGTTGCCGTGGCAACGCGCGAGAACGAGGCTGTTGCCGTGGTTACGGCGGCGCGCGATTGGTTGCCATGGCGACGCGAGGCTCCCCGTAGTGATGCGCTTTTAGGGTTTCCGCACTGAGGGATGGTTTTCCCCGCTGCAGTTCGGTTTTACGGACCCCCAGCGGGGTTCCCCATTTTGGTTCCCTTTTAGGATTCCCCCATTGGGGTTGGGGTCCCCACTGTTGGGGTTCCCCAATGTCGTTCCCTTTTAAGGCTCCCGTTTGGGGTCCCCCTTTGGGGTTGGGGTCCCAACTGAGGTTGTCAGCTGGGGTTCCCCATTAGGGATCCCCATTGTCCTTCCCTTTTAGGGTTCTCCCTTGAGGTATGGGGTTTCCCATTATGGATCCATTTTTGGGCTCCCCATTGGGATTGGGATCCCCACTGGGATTCTCTGGTGGGATTCCCCATTAGGGTTCCCTGTTATGGTCCCCTTTTAGGGTTTCCCATTGAGGTAGGGGGTCCCCGTTGCAGTTCCGTTTCACAGACCCCCATGGGGTTCCCTACTAGGCTTCCCTTGTAGGACTTCCCGTTGGGTTTCCCCATTGAGACCGAGGTTCCCCGTTGGGGTTGGGGTCCCCAGTGGGGTTCTCTGTGGGGTTCCCC
>NW_011131365.1:0-339 GCF_000146605.3 Meleagris gallopavo
AGACTCCAGTGCCCGGCACTCGCCGTTGCCACAGGAAAACTCTGCGGGGCTGCAGGTCTCTGCCAGAGCAGGGCATGGGGATGGGCATGGGCACAGAGCCAGGGGACCTCCAGCCCAAGCTCCTGCTCCAAGAAGGGTCAGACATGGAGGAAAACCCGGGCTTCTTTAAGCCTGGCCTTGGAAACCCCCAAGGATGGAGGCACCCTGCTCCCTGCCTGGCTACGTACTCTCTGTGGCATTGCGGGCTAGGTAGGTGGCAAAGAACCCGGTGTCTGCTACTCCTTCATCTGCCACAAAGAGGACTGTCATGACGTGGCGTGACGAGGTCAAGGTGGGTGG
>NW_011131366.1:0-511 GCF_000146605.3 Meleagris gallopavo
GGTTTTTATGGGGTTTCCCGCAGCTGGAGCTGTGGCAGAAGTGCTCTATGGGTCTCTATGGGATTTTGTGGGGTTTTTATGGGGTTTTTATGGGGTTTCTATAGCAGAGCTGTGGCAGAAGTGCCCTATGGGTCTCTATGGGATTTTGTGGGGTTTTATGTGGTTTTTATGGGGCACAATGCGTTTCAATGGGATGTTCTGTACAGGGGGGTCTTTATGGGGTTTTAATGGGGTTTTTATGGGGTTGCTATAGCAGAGCTGTGGCAGAAGTGCCCTATGGGTCTCTGTGGGGTTTTGTGGGGTTTTTATGGGGTCCCTATGGAGCACAATGCGTTTCAATGGGCTGCTCTGTATGGGGGGGTCCTTATGGGTTCCTTATGGGGTTTTTATGGGGTTTTTATGGGGTTTCCCGCAGCTGGAGCTGTGGCAGAAGTGCTCTATGGGTCTCTATGGGATTTTGTGGGGTTTTTATGGGGTTTTTATGGGGTTTCTATAGCAGAGCTGTGGCAGA
>NW_011131367.1:0-957 GCF_000146605.3 Meleagris gallopavo
GAGCCCCGCTCGCCGCGCCCCTCCCACCCTCCGCCCCGCCGCCGTTGCTCGCCGTGACGCTGCTTTCCTCCGCTCCGCCTACGTCGCCTGTCGCTGCGTCTCTGCAGCCTGCGTGTAACTTAGAGCCAATAATGGACCTGCTTATACTTCTAAAACCATTCGAACTTTCCTCCAAGAGTAGGGTGTTAGACATATTACAGGCATTCCTCATTCTCCCACTGGACAAGCTATCATTGAGCATACTCATCTAACATTGAAATCCATTCTTAATAAACAAAAAGGGAGAATACGGGAGACACACCACAAGAAAGACTGTAAGCGTTTTGCTTTCTCTGTGCCATCTGTCAATAAAGCGGAGCCAGCCTCTAGGTATGAATGGGTTGTACTGCATCAAGGCATGAAGAATTCTCCAACTATGTGTCAGCTAGCCACAGCCTTGCAACCCATTCGTAAAGCAAACCCTTATACGATCATTTATCATTACATGGATGACATACTGTGCTGTCAGGAACAGCCTTTTGGTTATAGCTGGGAAATGCAATTAATCTCCCATCTCTCTCAATTTGGCCTTACGGTGGCACCGGAGAAAGTGCAACGCACCTTTCCTATGTTATATCTGGGTTGGGAATTGTCAGATGCTATGATATACCCTCAGACTGTAGAATTGAAAATTGACATTTCCACACTCACTGACTTACAAACTCTTTTAGGTCACTTACAATGGCTACGGCCATCGGTTGGCATTTCTAACACTCAACTAGAACCGTTGTTACAGTTGTTAAGTGGGAGACATGCTGATGATGTGATCGTACTGATGCCTGAGGCTAAGCAGGCTTTAGTTCAGATTACAACCCAAATTCAATCGGCAGCTAGCCATCCTCAGTCCTTACTTCACGACATTTCCCTTGTCGAGTACGTCCAGGAGAAGCATGCTTTCGCAGTTATTTGTCAATGGAA
>NW_011131368.1:0-598 GCF_000146605.3 Meleagris gallopavo
TTTATAGGCAAGGACAGCCTATTTCATTTTATATTCCCAGTGGGTGCTGATATATTGTATATTTACAAGTTACATTCACAACTTGAACACTGTTTGTATGTTGTTTCTACCTGCTTGTATGTTACAAATTTCCATCTTGGTTAAGTAATGCAATTAATCAGAGCACAGCAATCTAGATTAAATCATATATAAGGAGAGGCTTGTTGCATTCTAATGTTATGATATTTTATTTGAATACAAAAAACTTCCCTGGTTTTTCTATAAAGAAAAAAAGCATTAGATTCACTACCAGAAAGGCTTCTTAGCCATGAGACCAGGGAAACATGGAGCCCTGAACTTCATGAGCAGTGGAGGCAGAGAAGTTGAAGGCAGACTGGTTGCTTTAGGAAAGATGCAAAGTGGTTTCTCCTGGGCATGTCTGTCAGGAGCTGTAGTATCCTCCTGCATGACACTGGCAACCCTTCTGCTCCACAGCTTTCTCAAGGTGTGCGTGTATGCGTGTGTGTGTGTGTGTGTGTGTGTGTGTGTATGGAGTGGGACCCTTGTTGGCAATTTTATGCCCACAGGTTTGGATTGGAGGGGGAGTCAGGTGGAACTA
>NW_011131369.1:0-915 GCF_000146605.3 Meleagris gallopavo
CAATGGGCAGAACTGCGAGCCGTGTGGATGGTTATAACCAAGGAACCCCGTGATGGTATCCTGAATATCTGTACACATAGTTGGGCTGTGTACCAGGAGCTCATCTTTGGATTGCACCGTGGGCCACCCAGGAATGGACTATCCATGCCCAGACGATCTGGGGCAAGGACATGTGGTTAGACATATGGAATACAGTCAAACACAGGACTGTATGTGTCTGTCATGTTTCTGGTCATCAGCCCCTACAGTCACCGGGAAACGATGAAGCCAACAAGCTGGCCCAAGTTTGATGGATTGAGAATTCACCATCTGAGAACATCGCCCGTTGGTTACATCAGAAACTACGGCATGTGGGACAAAAGACAACGTGGGCAGCTGCTAAAGTATGGGGACTGCCCTTACAGCTACCTGACATCATCCTGGCATGCCAGAATTGCAATGCTTGCTCTAAAATGAGACCGAGATCGTTGCCTGAAACAACAGCCCATCTTGCTAGAGGACACAGTCCTCTCCAGCAATGGCAAGTTGATTACATTGGGCCCCTTCCTTGGTCTGAGGGGGCGAGATATGCCCTGACCTGCGACAACACTGCAAGTGGGCTACTGCAGGCCTATCCAGTACTGGAAGCAGACCAGGCATATACCATCAAGGCACTCACCAAGCTGATGTCTGCCTATGGGACACCTCAAGTCATCAAGAGTGACAAGGGACTCATTTTACTGGTGCAATGATACAGCGCTGGGCAGAAGAAAATAACATCAAATGGTGACTCCATCTGCCATATAATCCAATGGGGGCAGACCTCATTGAAAGTTATAACGGTATTCTTAGGGCTGTCCTGAAGACAGACTCCCAGTTCCTGCAGGAGTGGACAAAAAGACTGTATGAAACCTTGCGGGACCTGAATGAAAGACC
>NW_011131370.1:0-474 GCF_000146605.3 Meleagris gallopavo
ATATCGTGGTGACATCATGGTGACATCATGGTGACGCCATGGTGATGTGGTGGCATCATGGTGACATCATGGTGACATCACGGTGATGCCATGGTGATGTGGTGACATCATGGTGACGCCATGGTGACGTGGTGACGCGATGGTGACGCCATGGTGACATGGTGGCATCATGGTGACGTGGTGACATCATGGTGATGCCATGGTGATGTGGTGACGTCATGGTGACGTCATGGTGATGTGGTGACGTCATGGTGGCATCATGGTGACATCATGGTGGCATCATGGTGACATCATGGTGATGTGGTGATGTCATGGTGACATCACGGTGACGTGGTGGCATCATGGTGACGTCATGGTGATGTGGTGACGTCATGGTGACATCATGGTGATGTGACGCCATGGTGACGTCACGGTGATGTGGTGGCATCATGGTGACATCATGGTGACATCATGGTGACGTGGTGACGCCATGGT
>NW_011131371.1:0-417 GCF_000146605.3 Meleagris gallopavo
TGGTGACATTGGGACCCCCGTTGGGGACATCAGGACCCTCACTGGTCTCCATGGTGACATTGGGACCCCCGTTGGGGACACTGGGACACCCAGAGGTGGCATTGGGACCCCCATAGGTGGCCATGGTGACATTGGGACCCCCGTTGGGGACATTGGGACCCCTAGAGGTGGCACTGGGACCCCCATAGGTGGCCGTGGTGACATTGGGACCCCCGTTGGGGACACTGGGACATGCAGAGGTGGCATTGGGACCCCCATAGGTGGCCATGGTGACATTGGGACCCCCGTTGGGGACATCAGGACCCTCACTGGTCTCCATGGTGACATTGGGACCCCCGTTGGGGACATTGGGACCCCCATAAGTGGCCGTGGTGACATTGGGACCCCCGTTGGGGACATCAGGACCCTCACTGGTCT
>NW_011131372.1:0-1124 GCF_000146605.3 Meleagris gallopavo
GAAACCCTTCTGTCTGTCTGCAAAACAGAACGAGAGCCAAAGAGATGCAGAACATAATTAAAATACGTGCCCTTAAACAATACTCAGCAGGGGTGGAATGAGTACGTGGCACAGGGGACACAGAGGGGACGTGGGCAGAGGACACAGGGAGGACACAAAGACACAAGCGGGTGGCGAGGACACAGAGGGATTGTGGAGGGGGATGCAGAGGGGACGTGTCATAAAACGGGCTGGGACAACGTGGTAGCAGACAAACCCAGTTTGGAGTCCCAGGTTGGAGATAACGCAACAAGAATCATGAAAGAGGGAACAGAGACTTCACGAGAAGGTACTGAGCTGAACAAGAGCTGCAACCTAATCGCATGCACCTCGCTCGGCGCTGCACTGCGCGTGCTGCAACGTGCCCCAATCCTTTCGCATGCGCATTTTCCAGTACACACCTACGCGTGCGTCGTTTCTGACTCCTCATTACGCAAGCGACAGGCGTGAGGGCCACTGGGAGCCAGAATCGCCTGTTCCCGAGGCTGGCTCGAGTTCCAACCGTGCGAGGAAACAGACAAGGAACACGGCCAACTGCAAGAGAGAAAACCGTTGCTGAGCCAGCGGTGCAGGAAGCGAGTGCGCGCCTGCATCTCAAGGCGTTGTGAATTTGAATGCTAGTGAAGAGTTTTCTGGAGCATGCGCGCTGCTGCCTGGAGGACTAACCAGAACAAAGCGCGGCGGATTCGCTGCGCAGAGCAACAAGAACAGACGTACGCTGCTGAAGTTAACTGCAGAGAGTGAGAAGGCAGTCCCTGAGCCTCCACTTCTCCAGACTAAATAATCCCAGCTCCCTCAGCCGCTCCCCGTAAGACTGGTGCTCTGGACCCCTCACAGCTTCACTGCTCCTCTCTGGACACATTTCAGGGTTTCAATGTCCTTCATGCAGTGAGGGACCCAGGACTGAACACAGTACAGTTCCTTCTTTGTACAACCGGATGCTTTAAAGCAGAAGCAATCACCTACCTTAGACAAGCTCAACCTGCAGGGAAAAGTTATTCCTCTGTGTCTGCAGATGTTGCGTGCATTTCCAGGTGCAAGAGTCAGCCCACTTCTCAGCACAGCTTTAGCAACCACAGAAATCC
>NW_011131373.1:0-525 GCF_000146605.3 Meleagris gallopavo
AGTGGGGTCTCTATAGGGTCTCTAAGGGACATCCATGGGATCTCTATGGGGTCTCTATGGGGTCTCTATGGGGTCTCTCTGGGACATCCATGGGGTCTCTGTGGGGTCTCTATAGGACATCCATGGGACATCTATGGAGTCTCTATGGGACATCGATGGGGTCTCTGTGGGGTCTCTATGGGGTCTCTATGGGACATCCATGGGACAATTATGGGGTTTCTATGGGACATCCATGGGGTCTCTATGGGGTCTCTATGGGACATCCATAGGACATCCATGGGACATCCATGGGATCTCTATGGGCTCTCAGTGGGGTCTCTATAGGGTCTCTATGGGGTCTCTATGGGGTCTCTATGGGACATCCATGGGATCTCTATAGGACATCCATGGGATCTCTATGGGGTCTCAGTGGGGTCTCTATGGGGTCTCTAAGGGACATCCATGGGATCTCTATGGGGTCTCTATGGGGTCTCTATGGGGTCTCTCTGGGACATCCATGGGGTCTCTGTGGGGTCTCTATAGGAC
>NW_011131374.1:0-598 GCF_000146605.3 Meleagris gallopavo
TATTATTATTATTATTATTATTATTTCCAAAAAAGAAAAAGACATTCAGGCTCTGTCCTGTTTGACAAGAAACAGTATTAGGATAGTTCACATTTTGTTATTGTGTTTAGAGTTTAGTCTATGGAAAAAGGAAAGCAAAAAACATTTTTATACAGATGTGTATATTCCAAGCATTACTAACACCAAAACCAATATTTGTGCTTTGGACAAATGCATTTCTAACCCTATAACCTGACATTTTTGCCTGTGAACCTCTCTCAAAAGAGGTGGCATGAAACTCTGTAATTTCTGATATTGTGTATTTTTGCATCAGCACCTTTAGTGACTGTTTCCCACCTCATTATGTCTGCAGATGGTGTGCTCACTTTGCCATGACATCAATGGCTGTATCATGTTGAGAGAGTTACACTGTAATAGTGTAGAGTACACTAATTATTGCCTCTGTCAATCTTTAAAACAATCAGACCACTTATCCCTGCCCCTCCCCCCTTTTTTCCAAGTTTCAGGGCTGTGATTCAAATGTACTCATTCAATGGTGAGTTTCTTCAAATTATTATGGAAATAGAACAGGAAAAAGGGGCTGAGATTAAATCCAAAG
>NW_011131375.1:0-397 GCF_000146605.3 Meleagris gallopavo
GGGTGGCCCCACACATCCCTATGGGGCAGAGGAGGTCCTGCCCCACTGTGATGCCCCACAGATGACCTGCAGGTTATGGGTCTATGGGGTGGCCCCCCACGTCCCTATTAGGGCTGATGGGGTCCTGCCCCACTCTGTCCCACCCCGCGCCCCACAGACGAGCCACAGGTTGTGGGTCTATGGGGTGGCCCCCCACGTCCCTATTAGGGCTGAGGAGGTCCTGCCCCACTGCGATGCCCTCCCACTTGCTTCGCCCCACAGACGAGCCACAGGTTATGGGTCTATGGGGTGGCCCCACACATCCCTATGGGGCTGAGGAGATCCTGCCCCACTGTGATGCCCCACAGATGACCTGCAGGTTATGGGTCTATGGGGTGGCCCCCCACGTCCCTATTAG
>NW_011131376.1:0-612 GCF_000146605.3 Meleagris gallopavo
GCTCCCAACCCAACATCCCACCCCACGGACCGATGTTGGGGTCCCACCACGGGCTCCCAACCCAACATCCCACCCCACGGACCCATGTTGGGGTCCCACTATGGCTCCCAACCCAACATCCCACCCCATGGACCCACGTTGGGGTCCCACCATGGGGTCCCAACCCAACATCCCACCCCATGGACCCATCATGGGGTCCCACCACGGGTCCCAACCCAACATCCCACCCCATGGACCCATCATGGGCTCCCACCATGGGGTCCCAACCCAAAGAACCTCCATGGGGTCTCACCATGGGCTCGCAACCCAACATCCCACAAATGGAGCCATTTTGGAGTCCCGCCATGGGCTCCCAACCCAACATCCCACCCCATGGACCCATCATGGGGTCCCACCATGGCTCCCAACCCAACATCCAACCCCACAGCCCTATGTTGGGGTCCCAACCCAAAGATCCTCCATGGGATCTCACCATGGCTCCCAACCCAACATCCCACCCCACGGACCCATCATGGGGTCCCACCATGGGCTCTCAACCCAACATCCCACCCCACGGACCCATGTTGGGGTCCCACCATGGCTCCCAACCCAACATCCCACCCCATGGACCCA
>NW_011131377.1:0-429 GCF_000146605.3 Meleagris gallopavo
GTGTTGTCCTGACTCTGTTGGCTGGAAGCTCTCTGGAAGGATGCCTTGTGTGTCCTGTGTGTGTCCCTGCAGACCTCCAGCCCTGGCTGGACCTCAAGTTCAATTTATAATATACATGCTGTGGAATTACTAGTGTGCAGTAAAATGTCAGTTCTGGATACAATCTAGATGCTTCCACTCCATGTCCGTGAATAGCTGTACTAATCCTGGTGTGTAGAATGTACCATAGTTGGTTTGCTTGTTCTTCAACTTGTGCTGTAGTACTTCATATATCATTTACAGCAGTTCATTTATGTGCTAATTCTCAACTTAAAGATCATCATGGAGTAAAGCAGAATAATTAATTTCTGTTTATTATTCCTAACATGCCTAGAGTCAGCTAGAGAGCCATGCACCTACTGGGCATTTGTGGAAAGCCACGTGCTGTTG
>NW_011131378.1:0-578 GCF_000146605.3 Meleagris gallopavo
ACACCCCCATAGGGTCCAGCACAGACCCCATAGAGATCCCGTATGGACGCCATAGAGACACACGGAGCCCCATAGGGACCCACAGAGACCCCAAACGGGCCCATGGAGCCCCATAGGGACCCACGGAGACCCCATAAGGATCCACGGGGACCTATAGAAACCCCGTAGAGATCCATAGAAACCCATAGAGATCCATAGAGACCCATAGAGACCCTATAGCGACCCACACAGCCCCAGAGAGACCGCGGGGACCCATAGAGACCCCTTAGAGATCCATAGAGACCCATAGAGACCCTACAGTGACCCAGAGAGCCCCATAGGGACCCACAGAGACCCCATAAAGAGCCATAAAAACCCCATAGAGACTCAGCAGGACCCACAGGGATGCTACAGTGACCCACAGAGCCCCATAGGGGCCAATGGGGACCCCATAGAGACCCAACGGACCCCAAGGACCCACACACCCCCATAGGGTCCAGCACAGACCCCATAGAGATCCCGTATGGACACCATAGAGACACACGGAGCCCCATAGGGACCCATAGAGACCCCAAACGGGCCCATGGAGCCCCATAGGG
>NW_011131379.1:0-597 GCF_000146605.3 Meleagris gallopavo
TATCAGCCCCACGGCTACAGTATCAGCCCCACAGCTACAGCGGCAGCCCCACAGCTACAGTATCAGCCCCACAGCTACAGTATCAGCCCCATGGCACCAGCAGAACCATGGCTACAGTATCAGCCCCACGGCTACAGTATCAGCCCCACAGCTACAGCATCAGCCCTACAGCACCAGCAGCCCCACGGCACCAGCAGCCCCACAGCTACAGTGTCAGCCCCACAGCTACAGCGTCAGCCCCACGGCACCAGCAGCCCCATGGCTACAGCGTCAGCCCCACGGCACCGGCAGCTGCACCAGTGGCACCATCAGCCCCACAGCAGCCCCTGCAACCCCTTAGCGGCACCATCAGCCCCATAGTGGCACCATCAGCCCCATAGCGGCACCATCAGCCTTATCACAGCACTGTCAGCCCCATAACGGCACCATCAGCCCCATAGCGGCACCATCAGCCGTATCACAGCACTGTCAGCCCCATAACGGCACCATCAGCCCCATAGCGGCACCATCAGCCCCATAATGGCACCATCAGCCCCACTACAGCCCCACCAGCCCCATCATGGCACCACCAGCCCCACAGTGGCATCTCCAGCCCCA
>NW_011131380.1:0-675 GCF_000146605.3 Meleagris gallopavo
GGGGGGTTAATTGGGGAGGCTAGTTATTGGGGGGGTTAATTATTGGGGAGTTAATTAATTAATGAGGTGTTAATGAGGGGTTAATGAGGGTGTTAATGAATAAGGGGTGTTAATGAGGGGTTAATGAAGGAGGCGTTAATGAATGAGGTATTAATGAGGCGTTAACGAGGCGTTAATGA
Organism: Meleagris gallopavo; assembly: GCF_000146605.3. NCBI lineage: Eukaryota > Metazoa > Chordata > Aves > Galliformes > Phasianidae > Meleagris > Meleagris gallopavo. Next base: position 180 of record NW_011131380.1, read on the forward strand.
GGTGTTAATGAATGAGGGGTGTTAATGAGGGGTTAATGAAGGAGGCGTTAATGATTGAGGCGTTAATGAGGCGTTAATGAAGCGTTAATGAATGAGGTGTTAATGAGGCGCTGATGAAGGCGGCGTTAATGAGTGAGGTGTTAATGAGGGATTAATGAGGGTGTTAATGAATGAGGGGTGTTAATGAGGGGTTAATGAAGGAGGCGTTAATGAATGAGGGGTGTTAATGAGGCGCTGATGAAGGCGGCGTTAATGAATGAGGCGTTAATGAGGCGTTAACGAGGCGTTAATGAGGCGTTAATGAGGCGTTAATGAATGAGGCGTTAATGAGGCGTTAATGAGGCGTTAATGAGGCGTTAATGAGGCGTCAATGAGGCGTTAACGAGGCGTTAATGAGGCGTTAATGAATGAGGGGCGTTAACGAGACGTTAACGAGGCGTTAATGAATGAGGGGTGTTAATGAGGCGTTAATGAGGCGTTAACGAGGCGTTAATGA
>NW_011131381.1:0-1220 GCF_000146605.3 Meleagris gallopavo
GGGGGACATCAGAGGAATTTTGGGGGCAGTTTTGGGGATTTTGGGATATTTTTTTGGGGGGGGAGGTTGGATTTTGATGGGATTTTGAGGGCATCATTTTGGGTCGATATGTGGTGTTTTGGGGTCATTTTTAAGTGTTTTTTTTTGGGGGGGAATAATCGGCAGTTTTTGGTGTTTTTTTGGGGTCTTTTGTGGCAATTTGGGGCCATTTTTACACAATTTTAGAGCAATTTTGGGGTTTCCCTCTATGGGGACCCCGTGGACCCTTTTCTCCCACAGGAACCCCACAGACACCTAAAACTGAGGGATTTAAACCCAAACTGAGTGGATTTAAACCCAAACTGAGGGGATTTACCCCCAAATTTGGGCAATTACACCCAAATTTTGAGGGTTTCACCCCCCAAACCCTCCCCCCTCCCAAAAGAAAATAACTCCCATAGCGTAGAGCGGAGGCTCCCTCCGCAATTAAACCATTTTAATGACCATCCTCACTGCCTTTTGTCTTTAATTTTGGGGGTCAAAGCGGAGTTTTGGGGTCTCCCTTCTTCCCCCCACCCCCCCCACCCCCGCCGCCGCCGCCGCCATTTTGTGCCCTTTCTCCTCACGGGGGCGCCGCTGTCCTCGCAAGATGGCGCCGCCCTTAACCAAGATGGCGGCGCTCTGCGTAGCCAACCGAGCGGCGCTTATGCCAGCATTCAAAATGGCGGACGCCACTTCAAACACTTCCGCTCTCAGCCGGAAGATATTTGAATAAGCCCTCAATCAACATGGCGGAAGGAAGCACGGGAAACTAAAGGGCGCTGCCAGTAGTCAAGATGGCGGAAGCGGCTTCGGGACATCCGGTTGGGACCGGAAGCGGGTCGGGAAGCGGGAAGGGGTTCTGAGGGGAGAAGGGGGGGTCGGCCATGTCGGATACCTGGAGCTCCATCCAGGCCCACAAGAAGCAGTTGGATTCGCTGCGGGAGCGGCTGCAGCGGCGGAGGAAACAGGACCCGCTCGGTGAGGGGAATTTTGGGGTGAAATCGAGAGGTTTTGGGGCGGGTGGGGATGGGGGTGAAATTGGGGGGTTTGATGGGTTTTGGGGGCCTGGGGAGTCAGGAAGGAGCCTGAGGGGTTTGGGTGGGGCAATGTGGGGATTTTGGGGAAATCTGAGGTAATTGTTGCTGTTGTGAGGGGTTTGGGGGCAATGTGGGGGATTTGGGGGAAATCTGAGGTAATTG
>NW_011131381.1:2335-4991 GCF_000146605.3 Meleagris gallopavo
CCCGGTTCTGTTGGAAGCTCCGTCCCCACCCCGTGGGGGGGGTCGGGGGGGGCTCTACCAACCCCTCTACGGATGGGGGGGGTCCCCGAATTGGCCCCCGACCCGGCCTTGGAGCGTCGGTTGCTGCTTCACCTCGCCGATGTTGCCCTCACTTTGCCCACCGACGCCGGAGCAATCCGGGGGGCCATCGATACGGTGAGTGGGGGGTCCTCCCCCCCCCCAAAAAAAAAGAGTGGGAGGGGTCTGGGAACATCAAGAGCCCCCCCAAAACGGTGGGGGTCTCGTAAAGAATTGAGAGACCCCCCCAGAATGGTGGGGGTTCGATGTATTGGTGGGGGCGTTATAAAGAAATGGGGCCAAATTGACCCAAATCCCACCAAGAAGGACCAGAATTGACCCAAGTTGACCCAGATCTCTCTAAAAAAGGCCGAAATTAAACCCAAATTGGCCCAAGTTGACCCAAATCTCTCCAGGAAGGACAAAAATTGGTCCAAGTAGACACAAATCTCTTCAAGAAAGGCCCGAGTTGACCCAAATCTCTACAGGAAGGACAGAAGTTGACTCAGGTTGACTCAAATCTCTCCAAGACAGACCCAAATTGACCCAAATCTCTTCAGGAAGAGCCCAGATTGACCCAGATCTCTCCAAGGAAGTCCAAAATTGACCCAAATTTCTCCAAGAAAGACCCAGGTGACCCAAATCTCTACAAGAAGGACCAAAATTGACCCAAACGTCTCCAAGAAGGACTCAAATTGACCCAGATCTCTCCAAGAAGGGCCCAAATTGACCCAGATCTCTCCAAGAAGGGCCCAGATTGACCCAAATCTCTACAAAAAGGGCCCAAATTGACACAAGTTGACCCAAATCTCTCCAAGAAGGGCCCAGATTGACCCAAATCTCTCCAAGAAGGGCCCAGATTGACCCAAATTTCTCCAAGAAAGACCCAAATTGATCCAAATCTCTACAAGAGGGGCCCAAATTGACACAAGTTGACCCAAATCTCTCCAAGAAAGACCCAAATTGACCCAAATTTCTCCAAGAAACACCCATATTGACCCAAATTTCTCCAAGAAGGGCCCAGATTGACCCAAATCTCTCCAAGAAAGGCCCAGATTGACCCAAATCTCTCCAAGAAGGGCCCAGATTGACCCAAATCTCTCCAAGAAAGGCCCAAATTGACCCAGATCTCTCCAAGAAGACCCCAAATTGACCCCCCCCGATTTCTCCCCCCCAGCCCGAGACGCCGGCGACGCAGCGCATGGTGGAAAGCCTCCTCCAGAAGTTCGCTGCTCAGGAGCTGATCGAGGTGCGCCGGGGGCTGCTGGCAGAAGGTCCCACCATCGTCACCTACGCCGACCACTCCAAGTTGGCGGCCATGACAGGTGCTGAACGCGGAGGGGACGGCGACGCCGACGTCACCGGGAGGAAACGTCGAGCAGAGCAGGACAATCCCGGCGGGGTCGGGGTGGCGGGGACGGAAACGGGGAAAGAAATGGTGAAAAAATCCCGTAAGCAGGCGTCCGACGTGGACCTGGAGATTGAGAGTTTGCTCAGCCAGCAGTCCACCAAGGAGCAGCAGAGCAAAAAAGTGAGTTTTTCAACCCAAAAATGAAGGGTTCGGGTTTCGCAAAAAAAAAACAACAAAAAAATCGTGGGAGAAGATGGAATCTGGGGGGAATCTCTCCAAAAAAGGGTTGGGGGCAGCAAAGACAAGATGTTCTGAGCCCTAAAATGGAGCCACCAAGATGGCCGACCTCCATTGGGATGTTCTTCACCCCAAAACGGAGCCACCAAGATGGCGGACCTCCATTGGGATGTTCTTCACCCTAAAATGGAGCCACCAAGATGGCCGACCTCCATTGGGATTTTCTTCACCCCAAAATGGAGCCACCAAGATGGCCGACCTCCATTGGGATGTTCTTCACCCCAAAATGGAGCCACCAAGATGGCGGCTCTCCATTAGGGCTTTCTACCAAGAAAAAATGAGGAAAAATGAGGAGATTTTGGTAAAAATGTGTTGTTTTGGGAAAAAAATGTTGTTAATAGGATTGGGGACACCAAAGAGTTGGGGTGGTCATGGTTCTAGCAAGAAAAATTGGGTAAAATTAGAAGATTTTGGTAAAAATCTGTTGTTATCTGGGCTGGGGTTGTCATTCTCTGAAGAAAAAATGGGGAAAATTCTTGGAATTTGGGGATTTTTGGGGGGTTTTGGGAAAAAAATGTTGGTAATACGATTTTGGATGCCAAAGAGTTGGGGTGGTCGTGTTTCTACCCCCCCCCAAAAAAAAAAGTAAGGAAGCCCAAACTTTTGACAAAAAAACGGGTCGTTTAAAGAATGGAGGTCTGGAGACGGCACCGGAAAACCCCAAAACCCGTCGGATTCGACCCAAAAATTCATCCTGCAGGTGAGCCAGGAGATCCTGGAGCTGCTGAACACCACGACGGCCAAAGGAGCAGTCCATCGTGGAGAAGTTCCGCTCGCGGGGGCCGGGCCCAGGGTGCAGGAATTCTGCGACCACGGCACCAAGGAGGAATGCGTCAAAGCCACCGGCGCCGACCGCCCCTGCAGGAAGCTGCACTTCCGGTAGGGGACGTTACCCAAAAATCCACGTCTTTTCACCCAAAACGTTACCACTCAAAAACGAAAACAAAACAA
>NW_011131381.1:6441-7129 GCF_000146605.3 Meleagris gallopavo
TCTTCACCCCCATAAGTAGGAGATCCTCCATTGGGTTCTCCTTCACCCCAAATCAGATCCACCACGATGGTGGGCCTCCATTAAGCCGTCCTTCACCCCAAATCAGATCCACCACGATGGTGGCCCTCCATCGTGACGTTCTTCACCCCCATAAGTAGGAGATCCTCCATTGGGTTCTCCTTCATCCCAAATAGGATCCACCACGATGGTGGGCCTCCATCATGACGTCCTTCACCCCAAATCAGATCCACCACAATGGTGGGCCTCCATTAAGACGTCCTTCACCCCAAATCAGGTCCACCACGATGGTGGGCCTCCATCATGACGTTCTTCACCCCAAATCAGATCCATCACGATGGTGGGCCTCCATCATGACGTTCTTCACCCCAAATCAGATCCACCATGATGGTGGGCCTCCATTAAGACGTCCTTCACCCCAAATCAGATCCATCACGATGGTGGGCCTCCATCATGACGTCCTTCACCCCAAATCAGATCCATCACGATGGTGGCCCTCCATCATGACATTCTTCACCCCCATAAGTAAGAGATCCTCCATTGGGTTCTCCTTCACCCCAAATAGGATCCACCACGATGGTGGGCCTCCATCATGACGTCCTTCACCCCAAATAGGATCCACCACGATGGTGGGCCTCCATCATGACGTCCTTCACCCCAAATCAGATCC
>NW_011131382.1:0-506 GCF_000146605.3 Meleagris gallopavo
TCTATGGGGCCGTCCATGGGGTCACGACTCTATGGGGTCACCATGGGGCCACGACTCTATCGGGTCACCATGGGGCCACGACTCTATGGGGCCGTCCATGGGGTCACCATAGGGTCACGACTCTATGGAGTCACCATGGGGTCACGACTCTACGGGGCCGTCCATGGAGTCACCATAGGGTCACGACTCTATGGGGCTGTCCATGGGGTCACCATGGGGCCACCATAGGGCCACAACTCTATGGGGTCACTATGGGGCCATCTATGGGGTCACCATGGAGTCACCATGGGGTCACCATGGGGTCACGACTCTATGGGGTCACCATGGGGTCACCATGGGGTCACTGTAGGGTCACAACTCTATGGGGTCACCATGGGGTCACCGTAGGGTCACAATGCTATGGGGTCACCATGGGGTCACGACTCTATGGCGCCATCCATGGGGTCACTATGGGGCCATCTATGGGGTCACCATGGGGTCACCATGGGGTCACAATGCTATGGGGT
>NW_011131383.1:0-539 GCF_000146605.3 Meleagris gallopavo
CCATAAGAACCCCAACCCCATAAGGACCCCCGTCCCATAAGGACCTCCGTCCCATAAGAACCTCCATCCCATAAGAATCCCATCCCATAAGGACCTCCATCCCGTAAGAACCCAACTCCATAAGAACCCCCATCCCATAAGAACCTCATCCCATAAGAACCCCCACCCCATAAGAACTCCAATCCCATAGGAACCACAACCCCATAAGAACCCCCACCCCATAAGAACCTCCATCCCATAAGAACCCCCATCCCATAAGAACCCCAACCCCATAAGGACCCCCGTCCCATAAGGACCTCCGTCCCATAAGAACCTCCATCCCATAAGAATCCCATCCCATAAGGACCTCCATCCCGTAAGAACCCAACTCCATAAGAACCCCCATCCCATAAGAACCTCATCCCATAAGAACCCCCACCCCATAAGAACTCCAATCCCATAGGAACCCCCATCCCATAAGAACCCCAACCCCATAGGAACCCCAATCCCATAAGGACCCCATCCCATGAGAACCCCAACCCCATAAGAACCCCCACCCC
>NW_011131384.1:0-309 GCF_000146605.3 Meleagris gallopavo
AAAATCGCTTACATCTTGAAGAGCTTTGGTCAGAGTTCCACAGAAAGCATGCAAAATGGTCTTGGTGTGCATATGAAGCCACAAATGCAATGAATAGCCAAGATGTTTTTACTGTTGATCCTGCTTTTGGCAGCCTCTGAGGATGAAGGTCATTGCCTGCATTCATTCCCATTTCTTTCACCTAGTATATCCAAAATAAAAAGCCGATATCCATAGCAGGCAAGAAAAAGTGGGAGGAAAAAAACCTTCTTTTAAAAGACCGAGAATAATTGATGGTGTCCCAGAATGCAGCACGACTTGGGTAGAGAT
>NW_011131385.1:0-660 GCF_000146605.3 Meleagris gallopavo
CACATCCCCATAACGTTCCCATAACCCCGTAATGACCCCATAACGACTCCATAACACCCCATGTTCCCATCCCCCCATAACCCCATAATAACCCCATATCCCATAATAACCCCACAGCTCCCCATATCCCCATCCACCCCACATCCCCGTAACGTTCCCATAACCCCATAACGTCCCCATATCCCATAATAACCCCACAGCTCCCCCTCTCCCATCACCCCACGTTCCCATAACATCCTCGTAACCCCATAATGACCCCATATCCCCACCCACCCCACATCCCCGTAACGTTCCCATAACCCCGTAATGACCCCATAACACCCCATATCCCCCCATATTCCCATCCCCCCATAACCCCATAACGTCCCCATATCCCATAATAACCCCATAACCCCACAGCTCCCCCTCTCCCATCACCCCACGTCCCCATAACATCCTCGTAACCCCATAATGACCCCATATCCCCACCCACCCCACATCCCCGTAACGTTCCCATAACCCCATAATGACCCCATAACCCCGTAATGACCCCATAATGACTCCATAACACCCCATATTCCCATCCCCCCATAACCCCATAACGTCCCCATATCCCATAATAACCCCACAGCTCCCCATAACCCCATAATGACCCCATATCCCCACCCACCCCACATCCCC
>NW_011131386.1:0-1043 GCF_000146605.3 Meleagris gallopavo
CCCCAAGAAGCGTCCCCACAAATGGGGGTGGGAGGATTTTTTGGGTGAAATAAATGGGGTTTTGGGGGCGGGCTGTACAGCCGGGTTTGTACAATACAGGGGACTGCTGCCATTTGTGCTTCCGGCTCTTTTATTTCGGGGGGAGGGGCTGCAGGGTCCTTATGGGTTCACTGGAGGGGGATGTGGGGTTTCTAAGGGGGTTTATAGGGCCGATGGGGAGGGGAATGCATTATTTCTGGGGGTGTCGGATCTGTAGGAGTCCCTTGGGAGGATTTATGGACCCTATATGTATATGTAGTTCCTATATGAATACACAGCTCCTGCGTGCTCGTGGGGCACAGCTGTGGGATCCCCGTGCCCCCCTGGGGGGGGGTCCTATAGAGAACCAATAGGGCCCATAGGACCTCATAGCGCCTGGGTGGGCGGAGCCTCACCTTCCAAACATGGTCATGGCCACGCCCGTATAGAAAGCCACGCCCCCCGACCTCACCTCCCGCCCCGCCCCCTGGCCCCACATCGCCTCAGCGGCCGTCTCCACCAATCGGCGAGCGGCGTCGGCGGGCGGGGAGCGAGGCCATTGGCTGGAGCAGGCGGAGAACGCGCTCTGATTGGCCGAGAGGCGGGAGGCGAGGGCCGGAGGCGGGGCGACGCGGGCAGAGTGCGGCAGTGTTGAGTGCGGCGCGGGAGAGGAGAAGCCCGAGCGGTGCGGTGGACGAGCAGAAGAACCCGCTGCGCAGAAAGGTAGGCCTTCCGGTTGGGTGGCAGGCCTTCCGGTTGGGCGGCAGGCCTTTCAGTTGAGTGAAGGCTCAGCCTGCCGAGGTTCCATGGAAAGCGGAGGGGTTCGGAGCACCGCGGGGCGTTCCAGGGGTGAAAACGGAGCGGACGGACCCGGGAGCAGCGCCCGGTGAAGCTGCGGCGATGCCTCGAGGCCCGGAGCCGCGCTCTAAGCGCGTTTCCTCCTTTCCCCTCAGGGAGAGCGGCGCTGTTGCCATGGAGACGACGGCGCACCCCTATTGGCCGCGCACGCTGTCGCTGCCCGGTTA
>NW_011131386.1:2298-3010 GCF_000146605.3 Meleagris gallopavo
TGGGGAGGGGGTCAATGAGGATCTGCTCCCTCCCAATTAACCCCTTGTGGCCCGCAGGGAAGGAATACGCCAAGGCCGACAGCCGCTACATGACGTGAGTTGGGGTCTGTGGGGGGGATATGGGGTGACCCCAGGGGTCTCTGCTGCACCCGGCTGTGTGTGTGCCCCCCTCCTCCACCCCTCCAGGAGCGATGACTTCACGGTGGCCATGGAGTCGGTGACAGCGTGGGCTTGGGGACCCCTCAGCTTCCTCACCTTCCTCGCTTTCCTATGCCGTCATCCGGCCCGCTTCGTGCTGCAGCTCATCGTCTCCCTCGGTACGTGGGGTCACCTGGATGGGGTCCTGCCTCTATGCCTCCTCCCTAACGTGACTCATCTCCCCCCCTGTAGGGCAGCTCTACGGGGACATCCTTTACTTCGCCACGGAGGCGCGGGCGGGTTGGACCCACAGCGACCCCCGCCCGCTTTATTTTTGGGTGTACTTTGTGGGGCTCAATGGGATCTGGGTGGTGGTGCCCGCCGCCCTCATCGCCGATGCCTGCAAACACCTCTCAGCTGCCCAGCGTGCCCACGACAGCCCCCGGCAGAAGGCACATTGACCCCCAGGACTCCTTTGGTCCCGACCCAGAAGCCCCACAGCCCCCCACATTCGGACCTGAGACCTTCGGAGCACCCTTGGTTGCACCCAAGACCTCTGCAGCCACCTGGCTCC
>NW_011131386.1:3030-3475 GCF_000146605.3 Meleagris gallopavo
GGGGGAGGAGCTCCGGGTGCCCGAGATGGGCGCTAGGACCCGGCGGAGGAAGGGGGTGGGGCTGCGTTCTGAGTGACAGCGCGTCCTGCCAGCCGCAGCCAATGGGAAATCAGGTCGCTTGCGCTGGCCAATGGGACGCTGCGCTGAGGAGTTCGGGGCGGGCGTACGGGGAGACCAATCGCGCTCGCGGCCGTCCTCGGGCTCCGCCTCCGCGCCGTCCAATGAACGCTCCGTCTCCCGACGGCCCCGCCTCCCCGCCTCTCGGCCAATCAGCCCCCGCTGCTCCTTAGCTCAGCCCCCACCTTTCTCGCTGCCCAATCATCGCCCAGCCGCGCCGTCACCGCGGCGACGCCCGTCCCGCCTCCACGGGGAGGGCGGAAGGGGGAAGGGGGCGGGACTTCCTCCCCACTCTCCACCCAATACCTTCCCAGCGGCGCTCCCCGCA
>NW_011131387.1:0-310 GCF_000146605.3 Meleagris gallopavo
GCTTATAAGACAGACCTTCAGGACTATGATTTTCCTAATGTAGCAGAGGCATAGGAGTCTCAATATATCAACAGTCAGCTAAAAATTAAACATGTTTCTAATCCTTCAGTAAATAAGAAAGTGATTTCATGAATGCAGATCTAAGGCAACCTATTGGGTTTTTTGGACAGAACCAACTAACTGTGCCCCTTTTGATGTTCTGCCAACAGTAAGCTGGAGATATGACAAAAACTTAACTTGCAGGAAAACCTGCCCTTGAAGTTCATTTCTCCATTCCAGTAACAATTTCTTTCAAAGATAAATTTGTCCC
>NW_011131388.1:0-482 GCF_000146605.3 Meleagris gallopavo
TATGGGGCTCTATGGGGCACAGTGGGGCTCTGTGGGGTTCTATGGGGCGCAGTGCATCCCCCCCACCCCCCCGCCCCACTCCTCACCTCCCGGGGCTCCACGGTGACCCACAGGCAGATGGGGGCTCTATGGGGCTCTATGGGGCACAGTGGGGCTCTATGGGGTTCTATGGGGCGCAGTGGGGCTCTATGAGGCTCTATGGTTCTATGGGGCTCTATGGGGCTCTATGGGGCGCAGTGGGGCTCTATGAGGCTCTATGGGTACTGTGGGGCTCTATGGGGTGCAGTGGGGCTCTATGGGTTCTATGGGGCTCTATGGGATTCTATGGGGCACAGTGGGGCTCTATGGGGCTCTATGGGTTCTGTGGGGCTCTATGGGGCACAGTGGGGTTCTATAGGTTCTATGGGGCTCTATGGGTCTCTATGGGTCTCTATGGGTCTCTATGGGGCTCTATGGGGTTCTATGGGTCTCTATGGGGTTCT
>NW_011131388.1:2291-3719 GCF_000146605.3 Meleagris gallopavo
CCTGGGGGACATTTTGGGGACATTTGGGGACATTTGGGGACATTTGGGGACATTTGAGGACACCATGAACCATAGGTGCCCCTTAGAGACACTTTGGGGACACTCTGGGACATTTTGGGGACAGTTTGGGGACACTTTGGGGGCACTTTGAGGTCATTTAGGGGACATTTTGGGGACATTTGGGGGCACTTTCAGGTCTCCATGTGACACTGGCGTCCCTTAGAGACACTTTGGGGACATATGGGGACATTTGGGGACATTTTGAGGGTAATTTGGGGGCACCTAGGGGACATTTTGGGGACATTTGGGGACATTTCGGGACATTTTGGGACATTTGGGGACGCTTTGAGGGTAATTTGGGGGCAGATGGGGACATTTTGGGGACGTTTGGGGACATTTGGGGACACTTTGGGGGCAATTTGGGGGCAGATGGGGACATTTTGGGGATGTTTGGGGACATTTGGGGACACTTTGAGGGCAATTTGAGGGTAATTTGGGGACATTTTGGGGACATTTGGGAACATTTGGGAACCGTAGTGACCCCTAGTGACCCCTTGGTGACCCCTAGTGACCCTTTAATGACCCCTAGTAACCCCTTCATGACCCCTTGGTGACCCTTGGTGCCCCCTTGGTGACCCCTAGTGACCCTTTAATGACCCCTTGGTGACCTCTACTGACCCTTTAATGACCCCTAGTAACCCCTTCATGACCCCTTCGTGACCCCTGGTGCCCCCTTGGTGACCCCTAGTGACCCTTTAATGACCCCTTGGTGACCTCTACTGACCCTTTAATGACCCCTAGTAACCCCTTCATGACCCCTTGGTGACCCCTAGTGACCCCTTGGTGACCCCTAGTGACCCTTTACTGACCCCTTGGTGACCTCTACTGACCCTTTAATGACCCCTAGTAACCCCTTCATGACCCCTTGGTGACCCCTAGTGACCTCTTGGTGACCCCTAGTGACCCTTTACTGACCCCTAGTGATCCCTAGTGACCTTTTCATGACCCCTTCATGACCCTTTCATGACCCCTCAGTGTCCCCCTGATGACCCCTAATGACCTCTTACTGACCCCTTCATGACCCCGATGACCCCTTAGTGACCCCTCACTGACCCCTTCATGACCCCCAATGGACCCCTTCGTGACCCTTCATGACCCCTTGCTGACCCCTACCTGACCTCTTACTGACCCCTTCATGACCCCAGATGACCCCTTCATGACCCCAGATGACCCCTCCGTGACCTCTTCATGACCCCTTTTGACCCCTACATGACCTCTTACTGACCCCTCAGTGACCCCTTTTGACCCCTACCTGACCTCTTACTGACCCCTTCATGACCCCAGATGACCCCTCCGTGACCTCTTCATGACCCCTTTTGACCCCTACATGACCTCTTACTGACCCCTCAGTGACCCCTTTTGACCCCT
>NW_011131389.1:0-590 GCF_000146605.3 Meleagris gallopavo
CGTGACCCACAGTGCCCCAGAGATCCCACAGTGTGACCCGCAGCGTGACCCACAGCGCCCCAGAGATCCCACGGCGTGACCCACAGCGTGACCCACAGCGCCCCATAGATCCCACAGCATGACCCACAGTGTGACCCAGAGCGACCCACAGCGTGACCTACAGCGTGACCCACAGTGCCCCATAGATCCCACAGCGTGACCCACAGCGTGACCCACAGCGCCCCATAGATCCCAGTGTGATCCACAGAGCCCCATAGATCCCACAGCATGACCCACAGCGCCCCACAGATCCCACAGCGTGACCCACAGCGCCCCATAGATCCCAGTGTGACCCGCAGCGCCCCATAGATCCCACAGCGTGACCCACAGCGCCCCATAGATCCCAGTGTGACCCACAGCACCCCATAGATCCCACACCGTGACCCACAGATCCCATAGAGACCCATAGCGCCCCACAGAGTGACCCACAAATCCCATAGGGACCCACAGACCCCATAGGAACACACAGCGCCCCACAGACCCCATAGATCCCATACAGACCCCATAAAGACCCCATAGACAGACCCCCAGCAGGACCCACAACCACCCCA
>NW_011131390.1:0-509 GCF_000146605.3 Meleagris gallopavo
ATATGAGCTCAGCCCCCACTTATGGGGCACCCAGAGCCCCCACCCCACACATAATAGGGTCAGCACCCCACTTTTGGGGTCCCCAACCCCTCTCCCACCCCAAATAGGGGCTCATCCCCCTCTTATGGGGCACCCAAAGCCCCCACCCCAAATATGAGCTCAGCCCCCACTTATGGGGCACTCAAAGCCCCCACCCCACACATAATAGGGTCAGCACCCCACTTATGAGGTCCCCAACCCCTCTCCCACCCCAAATAGGGGTTCATCCCCCTCTTTTGGGGCACCCAAAGCCCCCACCCCAAATATGAGCTCAGTCCCCACTTATGGGGCACTCAAAGCCCCCACCCCACACGTAATAGGGTCAGCACCCCACTTTTGGGGTCCCCAACCCCTCTCCCACCCTGCAGGGCCCACGTGGGGACAGAGGAGAGAAAGGAGAGGCTGGCACCGCTGGCGTTTCGGGACCACCGGGGGGGAAAGGACCCCCAGGTGACGACGGCCCTAAAGGA
>NW_011131391.1:0-625 GCF_000146605.3 Meleagris gallopavo
ATGTGGATCCCCTCAACCCAATTGGACAAAAGGCGGAGGCGTGGCCAGCCCTGATTGGCCGCTTTCATTTATTGAGCAGCGCTTCCGGTGGGCGGGGCCACGGCAGGAACCGCCCCTTCGGTAGGCAGAGCCGCGGCGGGGGGCGGGGCCGTCTGGTAGAGGACCAATGGCTGTGAAGGAGGGACGGGGTCACCACGGTCATTACAAATAGCCCCGCCCCCAGACCTTAGCCATGCCCACTTTCTCCAAAGCCCCGCCCCCATTGTGCCCTTTCGTCCAATAGAAACGCCCCTTTCTCAAAGCCCCGCCCATGGCCCAATGGAAACGCAGCTCACATGGCCCCTCCCCCTTTTAGCCCCGCCTACATGGAAAAGCCCCGCCCCCAGACCAATAGAAACTCTGCTCTCACATAGCTCCGCCCCTATTGAAAAAGCCCGGCCTTCATTTACATAACCACGCCCACATGCGCATAGCCCCGCCCCTCCTACCCTATGACTGTCAATGGACCAATGGCAGACTCCTCTCACATAGCCCCGCCCCCAATGCAACAGCCAGGCCCCCAATGGCAGCGGCCTCATTTACATAGCACCGCCCCTTCTACTACAGCCCCGCCCTTCGACGAATA
>NW_011131392.1:0-716 GCF_000146605.3 Meleagris gallopavo
CAAATGACAGCGCCACCATCAGGCGGTCCTCCCAACTTCAACACCCTCCCCTTAATGACAGCGCCACCATCAGGCGGTCCTCCCAACTTCAACACCCTCCCCTTAATGACAGCGCCACCATCAGGCGGTCCTCCGAACTCAAATTGCGGGAACAGCGCCTCCAGCAGGCGGTCCTCCAAACTCAGACTGCCCCATAATCCCACCCCATAATCCCATAATTCCCCTCTCACACCCCATAATCCCCCCCCAAAATCCCACCGCACCTTTGAGCTCCTCCTCCCCTCCTCCAGCGGAAGGGGCGGGGCCAGACGTGGGGGCGTTTACGGTGGGCGTGGCCTGCTGCTTCGGCTCCGCCCCTTCGCTCGAAGCCCCGCCCCCTTCCGCCCCGCCCCCTCCGTTCTCCGTCGCCTCTGCCGGAACCACCTGGAAAAAGGGGGGCGGGGGGAGGGGACAGATTTTGGGTTAAAAAACGGCGATTTTGGGGCTCCTGAACCCAAGGGGGGGATGAGATTTTTGGGGGGAAAGGGGAGAATCGGAGCAGTGAAAATCGGGCGGGGAAAAAGGGGAAAATTTGGGGTGAAAAACGGGGGTTTTGGGGGAAAGGGGGAGAGAGGGAGTTTTGGGGTGAAAAATGGGGATTTTGGGTCGCTGGGGGGGTGGGGTGAAAAACGGCGATTCTGGGGGTTCAGGTAAAGGGAAAAGAGCGAAATCTGGGG
>NW_011131393.1:0-622 GCF_000146605.3 Meleagris gallopavo
CCCATTGATTCCATTGGCTCCCATTGATTCCATTGGCTCCCATTCATTCCATTGGCTCCCATTCATTTCTATTGAGTCCCATTGATTCCATTGGCTCCCATTGACTCCCATTCATTTCCATTGACTCCCATTCATTTCCATTGACTCCCATTAATTCCATTGGCTCCCATTGATTCCATTGATTCCCATTGATTCCCATTGATTCCATTGGCTCCCATTCATTTCCATTGAGTCCCATTGATTCCATTGACTCCCATTGGCTCCCATTCATTTCTATTGGCTCCCATTCATTTCTATTGGCTCCCATTGATTCCATTGATTCCATTGAGTCCCATTGATTCCATTGGCTCCCATTGATTCCATTGGCTCCCATTGATTCCATTGGCTCCCATTGATTCCATTGATTTCATTGATTCCATTCATTTCTATTGGCTCCCATTCATCTCTATGGGCTCCCATTCATTTCTATGGAGTCCCATTCATTTCTATTGGCTCCCATTGACTCCCATTGATTCCATTGAGTCCCATTGATTCCATTGAGTCCCATTGATTCCATTGGCTCCCACTGATTCCATTGAGTCCCATTCATTTCTATTGGCTCCCATTGATTCCATTGGCTCCC
>NW_011131394.1:0-321 GCF_000146605.3 Meleagris gallopavo
ACAAATATTAGCCACCTGAAAACAGAAGCAAAAATCAGGATGTGCAGTGCTAGGTATCTCTTCAGTCTCCTTCTAATTCCTGGCATTCAAAAAAAAAACAAACACAACAAAATAGCCTGAAAAACTGAGTCTGACTTGTACACTAGAAAGCCCATTCTCCCCAGCTTCTGCTCACCCACGTCCCTAACTGACAACTTTTCCTGCTGAACACAATAGCTTGTATTTTGAGAAACAAAGCAAACATTAAATTTACTGTAAGCTAACAAGCATGACAAAGTATTTTTTGCTCCAGGACACATAACCTAAAAGCTTATAAGGAAA
>NW_011131395.1:0-1015 GCF_000146605.3 Meleagris gallopavo
CCCGCATATAACCTCTGCCTGAGAGCAGGATGGACAGTCATGGTGGCCAACTTGGCTATTTCCAGGCCATTCACCAAAACACTTTCTGCCCCAGAATCCCACAGTCTTAATAACCAAGCTGGCACACTTTCTCTAGGCTTCTGCCAAAATCGCTGTACTAAATCCATCAATTCTGTTGCTGTGTATGGCCAGGCTGTTACGTGCAAATGAGTCTGGGCAGGGGGCCACTGATCAGGCAGCACCTCTGCCTGTCTGTCCTGTTACTTTTTTTTTGTTTTCCGAGTTACAACAGGACAGACTTCTAGTGGATCTGTCAAAAATTCGAAAATCGAGATGTAATTTATATTTTTTATTTTTCCCGATCCACGAAGTTGGTTGATTGAGGAGTCTGGTCATTGTCTTTTGAAATGTTACAAACTTGATCTACTGAAAGATGCAGAATTGGCTTCTTCCCTGTTAATATGCTAAGTTCTTGCTCTAACTTTTCAATACGGTCTTTCAAAAGATGGTTTTATTTTTCTGAAATATTATTCCTCATTCCAGCATGATTTAAAGCATTTAATAGTGGTCATGCCACTGTAGAAGCAGCTAATTGTCTTTCTTTCATGATCAGTATATCTTTGCTAAGTCCCTGAAAGTCATCTGCCATGCGATATGGGAAGGTATTTCCCGTAACATGTAGGGGACCCCATTTTTCAATGATAACCGCTAGTTCATAATAGGGAGAACCCACAAATCCTGGGATCTGCCCTGGAATCATTTTACCTAGGGGGTAGCGTTCTCCCCCTAACTTATTTATAGAAATTCCATAGAAAGGACACAAGGTAAATTTTAGTATATTTGGCCTGCCTAGCTCTTCAAGTGCATAATTAATGAATATCAAGACATTATAAATAAAAAATAAACAAGATAGTTAGGCAAAGCAGATTATAATAACAAAAAGCAAATAGACAGAAAGCTTACCTGTATCCTGGGTTTGCTTTTGAAACTCCAACAGAGAGGATCTCCAGAAGAG
>NW_011131395.1:2236-5571 GCF_000146605.3 Meleagris gallopavo
GACATGGACCTGTTGGTGTGTGTCCAGAGGAGAGCCACAAAAGTGACCCAAGAGATGGAACACTTCTCCTATGAGAACAGGCTGAAAGAGTTGGGGCTCTTCAGCCTGGAGAAGAGAAGGCTGCGAGGTAACCTGAGAGTGGCCTGTCAGTATCTAAAGGGGAGCTTACAGGAAAGAAGGGGACAGACTTTAGCAGGTGGTGATAGAACAAGGGGAAGTGGCTTCAAGCTTAAAGAGAGTAGAGATAATACACCAATATTTCTAGTTGTTCCTAAGCAGTGTTGTACAGAGCCAAGGCCATTCCAATTTCCTTAGCTCCTACCAGCAAGTGGCTGCAGGGACCCAAGGAGCTGGGAGGAGACTAAATCAGGACAGGTCACTTAAATGACCAGAGGGATATTCCATGTCGTATGACATCATGTGAAAGAAAAGTTTTGAAAGGGGTGGGAATTCATCAGACTTTGTTCTGTTCAGGGACTAGCTGGGCATCGGTTGGCAGGTGGTGAGCAATTGCTTGTTCATACATATATATATATAATATATTTGTTATAACTATTATTCTTTTCTTCCTTCTCCCTTGTCTCTATTGTAGTAAACAGTTTTATCTCAACCCACGAGTTCTACTTTCTTCTTTGTTTTTTTTATTCTCTCCTCTATCCCACTGGGAAGAGGAGAAGTGAATGAACAGCTGCCTGATCCTTAGCCACCTGCCAGGTTAAACCACATCATACAGTAAGAATCATCCAGGTTAAAAAAGAATGAATTCTGATGGAACCAGAACTGGATTCAGCATGTATTAATACAATACTATGCATCATCTCTCATGCCCTAAAGAACCGTTATGACAGATGGAGCCCAAAGTCATAAACTAAATGAACTCCATGGACAATTTACATGGATGGCCTATAAAGCACAGGAATTATATCTGTGTGTATACATCAAAAAGCAAGATAGGTGATGATAATTAGAATGTATGGAAAATTGTGGGACCTGAGCAAGATGTAAATGGTGTGGTATAAGAGGTGGATATTGTCTTAGTTCCATCTGGGACAGAGTTGTTCATAGTGTCTAGTATGATGCTGTGTTTTGATTTTAGGAGAAAAACAATGTTGATAATACACTGATGTTTCTAGTTGTTGCAGAGCAGTGATGTACAGAGCCGAGGATGTTTCAGCTTTCTCAGTTTCTCATACCATCTTACCAGCAAGGGGGCTGGGGGCACAAGGAGCTTGGAGGGAACAGAACCAGGACAGCTGACCTAAATTGGCCAAAGGGATATTCCATACCAGATGACATCATGTGCAAAAACTATTAATCTGAGGCAAGTTGGCCAGAGGGGGGGCACTCCTTGGGAACTGGATGGACATGGGTCAGTGAGTGGTGAGTAACTACATTATGCGTCACTTTTCTATTCATTTAGCTTATGACTTGGGCTCCATCTGTTATTTTGGTCACTCAGGACCTGGCTTTGGTGCCCAAGTGACTGGGCACCAAAGTCAGCTCAGGTTGATTTATTGCTGTGCTTGCCTGGACTCTTGCAAGGTTCATCTTTCATTACTTTGGGTGGTTCCTGTTATAGTACTTCCTATAACATACAACTCAAATCATGTATTAGAACAGTTTATATACTTTACAATCTCCAACCCTTATCCCTTTGGACTATGCTACGGAGTTTGTTACAGTCCCTTTAGGGGCATACCTGTTCTGTCATGGGCTTATGCACAGGCCACAGTCCCTTCATGAGTGTACCTCCTCCAGCGTGGATTTATCTACAGGCCACAGTTTGAAAGTGGAGTTTATCATAGAATCATTAAGGTTGGAAAGACCAATTAGATCATCTAGTCCAACCATCAAACCATGCCTGTGACAGCTCTAGTCCATGTCACTCAGTAAGTGAAGGGTGGGCTACCTCCCCAGACCCACCTGTCTTTTGGAATGGGCTCTGACATTGGTAACACATCCTGGGTTCCACTTTGAGCCCCACATCCTTCCCTCAGCACATTTAAGGCACTGATAAATGTACAAGTTGATCATTTTCCTCCATATAGCTTTCCAGTCACTCTGTCCCACGGGACCCACACTGCGGGAAAGGAGGGAGAAGGGAAAAGGTAAGGAGATGAGCCTGGATGAAGGATAATGGTGGCAACGAGCTAAGGAAAAAATTTGATTTACTAAATAAAGTGATGGAATGTGAGATAACAATATAATACACTATGATTGGAATTGAAGCTAATAATTCAAATGAAAAGAGGAAGAGAGGGTATCCAAAACCAAAGTCCTTACACTGATGTCGTAGGGGGAACGGCCAGGGAGCATAGAGGCAGTCTCATTACACCCAGTCAGTTTTATCTTTCCCTCTGAATGGAAAACAGAAACAAAAAATGAAGCCTTCTAGGAGTTATAGTTCATTCTTCACTACATAGACCACCATACTGGAACTATGAACAATTCATGGAACTGCAGCGATAAGCCTTTAACTCCCAGTGCACTGCATTGTATTATGATGCAGAATACCAATGGGAAACCATAAAACCATGACATTCCACCTCTTATTCCATATCACATCATGCTGAATATATACATAAACCAACAAAAATAAATAACACGCATTAAACACACACACAGAGTATAATCAATGGATATACAGATAGTGCGTGTATATATGTATGTATGTATATATATATATATATAATGGATATGGATATATATATATAATGGATATGGATATATATATATATAACGGATATAGATATGGATGGATGGATATAATGGATGGATGGATATAATGGATGGATGGATATAAAGGATATGGATATGGATGGATATGGATGGATAGATAGATATATAATGGATATGGATGGATAGATAGATATATAATGGATATGGATGGATAGATAGATATATAATGGATATGGATGGATAGATAGATGGATATAATGGATATGGATATATATATATAATGGATATGGATATATATATATAATGGATATGGATATAATGGATATGGATGGATATTATGGATGGATGGATATAATGGATGGATATGGATGGATATGGATAGATATATAATGGATATGGATGGATAGATAGATGGATATAATGGATATGGATATATATAATGGATATGGATAGATAGATGGATATAATGGATATGGATATATATATATAACGGATATGGATAGATAGATGGATATAATGGATATGGATATATATATATAACGGATATGGATATATATATATAACGGATACGGATATGGATATATATATATAATGGAAATGGATATATATATATATATATAATGGATATGGATATATATATATATAATGGATATGGA
>NW_011131396.1:0-682 GCF_000146605.3 Meleagris gallopavo
GTAGGGGACATTGGGGGACATGGGGACATTGGGGGGATATGGGGACACTGGGGAATATGGGGACATGGGGGGGACATTGAGGGGACATTGGGAGGACATTGGGGGGATATGGGGACATTTTGGGAACAGGGGGACATGGTAGGGATGTGGGGACATGGGGATGTGGTGGGAACAGTGGGGATATGGGGCCATGGGGCTGTGATGGAGATAATGGGGCTATGGGGACATGGGTTCAATAGGGCTATGGGTTCAATAGGGCTATGGGGCTAATAGGGCTATGGGGCTAATAGGGCTATGGGGCCAGTAGGGCTATGGGGCCAGTAGGGCTATGGGGCTAATAGGGCTATGGGGCCAGTAGGGCTATGGGGCCAGTAGGGCTATGGGGCTAATAGGGCTATGGGGCCAACAGGGCTATGGGGCCAGTAGGGCTATGGGGCTAATAGGGCTATGGGGCCAGTAGGGCTATAGGGCCAACAGGGCTATGGGACCAACAGGGCTATGGGGCCAATAGGGCCATGGGGCCAGTAGGGCTATGGGGCCAGTAGGGCTATGGGGCCAATAGGGCTATGGGACCAACAGGGCTATGGGGCTAATAGGGCTATGGGGCCAGTAGGGCTATGGGGCCAGTAGGGCTATGGGGCCAGTAGGGCTATGGGGCCGCGCACCTTCGAGGCCGAAGGCG
>NW_011131397.1:0-557 GCF_000146605.3 Meleagris gallopavo
CACACCCCAAGTGACGTCACACGCCCATAAATGACGTCACACACCCCATGTGACATCACACACCCCAAATGACGTCACAACCCCTAAGTGATGCAATACCCCCAAAATGACATCACACACCCCTAAAATGATGTCACACACCCCAAGTGACGTCAGAACCCCCTTGTGACGTTACACACCCCATGTGACATCACACACCCCAAATGACATTACAAGCGCCATGTGACGCAATACCCCCAAAATGACTTCACAAACCCCTAAAATGATGTCACACACCCCAACTGACGTCACAACCCCCATGTGACGCAATACCCCCAAAATGACCTATCACACCCCTAAAATGACGTCACACACCCCAAGTGACGTCACAACCCCCATGTGACGCAATACCCGCAAAATGACATCACACAACCCTAAAATGATGTCACACACCCCAAGTGACGTCAGAACCCCCATGTGACGTCACACCCCCAAAATGATGTCACACACCCCCAATTGACGTCACACACTTCGAATGAAGTCACACCTGCCATGTGACGTCACAAACTCAAAATGAC
>NW_011131398.1:0-1099 GCF_000146605.3 Meleagris gallopavo
GCCGAGAGCCGCGCGCTCGCCTTCCCCGCCGTCGCCCTCTGCAACTACAGCCGCGCCCGGCGCTCACGGCTCACCGCCAACGACGTGTTCTGTTGGGCTCCGAGCTGCTGGCCGTGCCGCGCCGCGACTTCTCCCGGTACCTGCGGGCTCTGGGGCGGCCCCGCGACCTCCGTGGGCTCTTCCCCAGCAAGAGCTACCACCTGGCTGCCTTCTACCGGCGCGCCGGGCACGACATCGCGGACATGCTGCTGCGCTGCCGCTTCCGCGGCCGGGAGTGCGGCCCCGAGAACTTCACCGCCGTGAGTGCCGCCACCAGCACCAGCACCAGCACCAGCACCAGCACCAGCGCCAGCACCAGCACCAGCACAGCCACTGCTACGGCCCTGCTGTGCGCCGCTCAGCCCCGCACCGTCCTGCCCCCATCCCCATGGGCGCTGAGCGGGGCTCGGGCAGGATGTGGGGATGTGCAGCTTTGGGGTGATGGCACGTGTGGGAGGTGCACCTCTGGCACAGCTATGGGATGTGGAGGTTCAGGGACGGCGGGGTGTGTGCTATGGGATGCACAGGCTGTGCACCAGGGGTGATGGCGTGCACTCTTTGGGACGACGGCGGTGCGGGTTGGGACGTACAGACAGTGGGGTGCGCGGGGGGGCAGCGTGGGGCACGGTGCTGCCTGCCTCTCTGACTCCCAGCACCCACGGCACCGTGTGGGACGGTTCCTCTTCCCCGCCTGCACCTGTGGCAGTGCTGCAATGTGGGGCCGCGGCGCCGGGTTCCCAGGAGCCTCACACGGCCCCACACGGAGGGGTCCGGCCGCACTCCGCACCGAGGGCACCGCGCTGTGGGGCTGCCGCTGGGGAAAGGCACCTCCCTGCCCCACCGCGCCCCGCTCTGCCTCACCGCCCCACAGCAGCCGCCCCTGTCCCACCCCACAGATCTTCACCCGCCTGGGCAAGTGCTACACCTTCAACTCGGGGCAGCCGGGCACGGAGCTGCTGACCACGCTGCAGGGCGGCGCGGGGAACGGGCTGGAGCTGATGCTCAACATCCAGCAGGAGGAGTACCTGCCCGTCTGGGGGGACACGGGTGAGGCGGCCGC
>NW_011131398.1:2997-3679 GCF_000146605.3 Meleagris gallopavo
ATGGGGCATCCACAGCCTCCTTGGGCAACCTGTGCCAGTGCCTCACCACCCTCTGAGCAGCACAGCCCCGCACGGCACAGCCCTCCTGATGCACAAATGCACGCTTTGCCACATGGCACAGCACTGCACGGCACAGCACTGCATGGCACAGCACTGCATGGCACAGCACTGCACGGCACAAACCTCTGGGCACGGCGCAGTGTGACACAGCACGGCACGGCACAACCCCCGGCACGCACAGAGCACTCCGTCCCACCGCACGGCACACCGCAGTGCAGCGCAGCCCCCCACCTTGGCACCCCCGCCCCGCTCCCACCCCCCGCAGGGACAACGTGCTGGTGCTGGACATCTTCTTTGAGGCGCTCAACTACGAGATGATCGAGCAGAAGAAGGCGTACGAGGTGGCGGGGCTGCTGGGCGACATCGGGGGGCAGATGGGGCTCTTCATCGGCGCCAGCCTGCTGACCATCCTGGAGATCTTCGACTACCTGTACGAGGTGAGCCCCCCCCGCCCCCAGCCCAGCCCCACCGCGGGCGGCAGCACTCACCGCGTTGCCCCCCAGGTGTTCCGGGACAAACTGGTCGGCTTCTACAAGGACAAGAAGCGGATGCGGCGCGGCAGCAGCACCACCCTGGTAACCCCCCCGGCCCCGGCTCCCCCCACCTCATCCCACCCATCGCC
>NW_011131399.1:0-784 GCF_000146605.3 Meleagris gallopavo
CATCCCATCCCACCCCATACTCCCACACGGAGGATGTGAGTAGGAAGAGGAGCCCCGCGGTGACAACAGGGCTGTGGGACTGCGGGGATGGAGCAGGGACAGCGTGGCCGATTGCGGGGACGGAGCTCTGCATGTCACAGCGTCCTCGGTCCCACCCCCCTGGCTCTGGAACCGCCGCTGCGGAGCGGGACACGCGCGGGTCGGGAGCGGACCTGCGGACGGGCGGGCGGTGAGAGCGGCGTGACGGACGGCCCCGCACCCCCACATCTCGGCCGCGGTGGGGTCACCGCACACAAAGGGGGGGACACGACGGCCCCACAACCCCACAGCCCCGCAAACCCACAGCCCCCCCACAGCCCGCAGCCCCACGCATGCCCGCAGCGCAGTGGGTGCACAATGGAGGAGCAGCAGCGCAGCCGCCACGCGCCATGATTAGGGCTCACAGCAATTAGCCGCCAGACGGAGACGCGGCGTTTCAATAACCCGAGAATTGATTTAGGGGGGCGGCAGCGCGGGGAGCAGAGCCCCACTGAGGGGGGGGGGAAGGGGACACAGGGGCCGGGGGGCGCGGGAGACCACCGGGGCTGCGATCTGCTCCCGGCTCTGCACACAGAACCGACAGGACGCGCTTCTCAGATGCCCGCACCCACCGTTGGTGCGCAGACGTTCACGCCCCGGTGCGCAGCCGGCTCCGTGCCCGGCACACGCGTAGCCCGACGTGTGCACACAGCGGCGTGCAGAACTCAGAGCCGAGCACAGAAACGCAGCACGCGGGGGCCGAGCG
>NW_011131400.1:0-376 GCF_000146605.3 Meleagris gallopavo
CCAATGTCCCCGATGCTCCCATTGACCCCATTGCCCCGATTGACCCCACTGACCACAATGCCCCCCTTCATCTCAATGCCCCCATTAACGCCAATGACCCCAAAGACCCCATTGACCCCAATGAACTCAATATCCCCATTGACCCCGATGTCCCCATGACCCCATTGTCCCCAAGGCTCCCAATGATCCCATTGTCCCCAATGCCCCCATTGACCCCATTGACCCGATGCCCCCGCCGACCCCAAAGCCCCCGTGACCCCATTGTCCCCAAGGCTCCCAATGATCCCATTGTCCCCAAAGCCCCCGTGACCCCATTGACCCGATGCCCCCGCCGACCCCAAAGCCCCCGTGACCCCATTGACCCGATGCCCCCGTC
>NW_011131401.1:0-492 GCF_000146605.3 Meleagris gallopavo
CCCACTCACCCCAATAACGACCCCAACAAACCCAACGCCGACCTCTACAACCCCAAAACTGACCCCAGTCACCCCAATAACGACCCCAACCAACCCAACACCGACCTCCACAACCCCAAAACTGACCCCTTACCCCAATAACGACCCCAACCAACCCAACGCTGACCTCTACAACCCCAAAACCTGACCCCGCTCACCCCAATAACGACCCCAACAAACCCAACGCCGACCTCTACAACCCCAAAACCTGACCCCAGTCACCCCAATAACGACCCCAACAAACACAACACCGACCTCTACAACCCCAAACACATCCAAAGGACCCCCAAACTGATCCAGAACCCCAACGCCGACCTCTACCACCCCAAAACCTGACCCCACTCCCCCCAATAACGACCCCAATCAACCCAATGCTGACCTCTACCACCCCAAAACCTGACCCCACTCACCCCAATAACCACCCCTACAACCCCAAACCCATCCCAATAACCC
>NW_011131402.1:0-735 GCF_000146605.3 Meleagris gallopavo
CCCCAAAATAGGAGCTGGGGAACAGCCTGGATAAATGCAAGAACAACGAGAACGTGCAGCAGATCCTGACCAACGCCACCATTATGGTGGTCAGCGTCACCGCCTCCACCACGCAGGGGTGAGCAGTGCTTAAAACGGGGGAAATCGGCCCAAAACGACCCAAAACCGTGGGGTTTCGGGGGCTCTTTTTGGGGTCGTTTTATTCCCTCGCTGGGGGTCCTTTGTTTGTATTTCGGGGTTATTTTGACGTCTTCCTTTTTGCTCCTTAGAGCGTAAAAATCACAGGGAAGCGCCCCAAAATACCCCCAGAATGACCCCAAGCGCCACAAAAGCTCTCAGTTGGCCCAAGGTGCCACCAAAACAGCCCTAAAGCGTCTTGAAATGTCCCCAAAAAGGCCCCAAATTGCCCCCAAAAGCTCTGGAGTGTCTCCAAACTGCCCCTAATTGCCCCCAAATACCCTCAAACGATCCCAAAACGGCCCCAAACTGCCCCCAAATGACCTCCGCAGTGCCCTGAAGTGCCCCCAAAAGTCCCCAACTGCCCCCAATTGCTCCTAAATACCCCCGAATGGCCCCAAAGTGCTCTAAAAAGCCTCCAAAACCCCAAACTGCCCTCAAATATGCCCTGAAATGCCCTTAAAAGGTCCCCAAGTGTCTCTAAATACACTCAAGCGATTCCAAACCGTCCCCAGAGTGCCCCAAAAAGCCCCCCGAAGCCCAAGACTGCCCCCAAAC
>NW_011131403.1:0-643 GCF_000146605.3 Meleagris gallopavo
GGGAAAATTCCTTATGGAGAGAGAATTTAAATCTGCTTTAAGTGAATGCTCAAGCAAGGAAGTTTTAATTTCATTTTCCATAAATGCCTGTGACAGAAAAATAAAAATAAAGAGTAAGTGTACCTACAGAAAGGGAAAACGAAAAGATTAGAAGGTTTTTTTTCCTGGAATTACAAATTAAGAACCAGAACATCTCTCAATACATACTTTTATTAGTTTATTTCCTGCAGTAACTACTCATGACCTACTTGAATACACACAGTAGGAAAATATTAAAAAGATAAAGGAGTTTACATACACCTACACAATCTATTCAGAGACGGTAACAGAAAAATCCAACTATGATTTTCGTTCTGTAACTTCTAAATGCATGTTTGGGATTCCCAATAGGAAATCAAGAGCAAGAGAGAATACTGACAATCACAAGGTGGAAAACGAGATGCAAAGATTCACCATTGGGAATACAAGAATACTGGGAAATTTTTGAAATGGTTTTCTCTGTTGCAATTCGTGGAGGAAAAGCAAAAGTGGCCCAGCGTCTCTCCTGGAGACTATGCTCTGCTACTTGCTCATGTAACTTGTTTCCTTTGTATGGCATGTGTAAAGAGAAATAAACCTTCCTTCTTGCTCCATAGGCCTGCAG
>NW_011131404.1:0-525 GCF_000146605.3 Meleagris gallopavo
GAGACCCCAGAACCCCATAGGGACCCCATAGGAGACCCCACAGGGACCTCACAACCCCATAGGAGACCCCATAACCCCATAGGGACCCCACAACCCCATAGGAGACCCCAGAACCCCATAGGGACCCCATAGGAGACCCCACAGGGACCCCACAACCCCATAGGAGACCCCATAACCCCATAGGGACCCCACAACCCCATAGGAGACCCCACAACCCCATAGGAGACCCCATAGGAGCCCCCACAGGGACCTCACAACCCCATAGGAGACCCCAGAACCCCATAGGGACCCCATAGGAGACCCCACAGGGACCTCACAACCCCATAGGGACCCCACAACCCCATAGGAGACCCCACAACCCCCATAGGAGACCCCAGAACCCTATAGGGACCCCATAGGAGACCCCACAGGGACCCCACAACCCCATAGGAGACCCCATAACCCCATAGGGACCCCACAACCCCATAGGAGACCCCAGAACCCCATAGGGACCCCATAGGAGACCCCACAACCCCATAGGGACCC
>NW_011131405.1:0-312 GCF_000146605.3 Meleagris gallopavo
CTAGTGTTATGGACTGCTGCTGAGAGTAGTGGTAATGATTCCTGCTATGCTATTTTTACTTTGAGGCATACTGTTACAACATTAATCGATATTGTGATTTCTGTAAGGTCATATCGTATTGTTATTTGGAAAAGCACCAAAGCAATCGGATTGTGCTTGAGGGACAGGAGTACACATGCCATGTCAAGCTGTACAAGCTGAACATCTTCTATGTCATTTTAATGGTATCAGTGTATATTGTTTCCTGGAAACACACATTGTTTCACACTAAAAATCACAGATATATTTTCTTAGAGGGTTTAAAAAAAAAAA
>NW_011131406.1:0-1187 GCF_000146605.3 Meleagris gallopavo
AAAAGAAAATTGGTGAACTGGCTTTAATTCCAGACGGTAAACTTAAAATATCTGAACCTTAGTCAGAACCTATAAGGTATCCTAGAGAGGATAGGAATCTAATTAATAATTTAGAAGGGGAGAGAGCAAACTGACAGATGGGTGCATACCCAGATGGACACATTGTTGTGCCCGGTAGTATTTTATAGAATTTATTTCTAAGAGAACATAATAGAACACATGGAGGGGGCACAGACACCAGAAAGTAACTGTACAATCCTAGTACCAGGAACAGGGTACAAGTGGGGCTTGTTGGGAAAGGGAAACCTTTCAGGGCAACAATTGCAAATTGATTTTTTTTCAGAACTGCCAGGAAAAGAAGGGTTTCGGTATATGCTAGTTCTAACCAATACCCTTTGAGGGTGACCAGAAGCATTCCCTTGCAGGACCAATAAAGCCAAAGAAATAACCAATGTATTGTTGCAGGAGATTACTTCAAGGGTGTCTTCAACCTGGGAACTCCGTTTATTGCAGAGATTGTCCAACAGGTCAGCAAGCATTGGGAATAAACTGGCAATTGCATTTACCACACAGACCACAGGTGAGTGGTCAGATGAAAAAGATGAACCATCTAATTAAATCACAGATTGTAAAACTGGGCCAGGAATCTGGACTGTCCTGGCCACAATTGTTGCCTTTGGCTCTCCTTAGGACCAGAATGAAACTTAGAGCCAAAGAGGGGTTAAGTCCTTTCAAAATACTGCACAAAAGACCTTATGTTGTACAAACAGGGATCTCTACCCAACTAGAGAGTGAAATACTAACTGAGCATGTGATAAGTCTACAGGAATAACTTTGGGAAATAGAGAAACTGGTTCTAGAAGCTAGAACTCAAGGCCTTGACGGCCTGATACATAATATTTTACAAGGAAATTATATGTATATTGCAGATCTCTTTCAGATTTGCCCCTGGAACCAAGGTGGGTAGGTCTGTTCCAGGTGCTGCTAACGTCCCACACAACAGTAAAAATTAAAGAACAAATAGAGTTAAGAAGGTCCCTCGAACACAATGGGAACTGAAATCAGCTGGATCCTTAAAATTGTAAATCCAAGGACAGTAATACGGGCTCATAATTGTTAGAAATGTTCATTTAGTTAAGTGCAGCATTTGATGTAAATGCTTATGCATCTCTTGTAAAAAAAAAAAA
>NW_011131407.1:0-513 GCF_000146605.3 Meleagris gallopavo
GGCTGATGGGGATGTGGGGACGTGGGGGGCATGGAGGTGACAGCAGGGAGGTGACATTGGAGACACCATTAGAGGTGACAGCAGCAGTGACAGCAGAGGTGACACCAGAAATGAGAGCAGGGAGGTGACAGCGGAGGTGCCAACGGAGGTGAGAGGAGGTGACACCGGAGGTGACAGCAGGGAGGTGACATCAGAGGTGCCAGCGAAGGTGACAGGAGGTGACAGCAGGGAGGTGACACAGCAGGGAGGTGACAGCAGGGAGGTGACACCGGAGGTGACAGCAGGGAGGTGACAGCAGGGAGGTGACACAGCAGGGAGGTGACAGCAGCAGGGAGGTGACAGCAGGGAGGTGACACCGGAGGTGACAGCAGGGAGGTGACACAGCAGGGAGGTGAGAGCAGGGAGGTGACAGCAGGGAGGTGACACAGCAGGGAGGTGACAGCAGAGAGGTGACAGCAGGGAGGTGACAGCAGGGAGGGGACAGCAGGGAGGTGACACAGCAGGGAGGTGACA
>NW_011131408.1:0-641 GCF_000146605.3 Meleagris gallopavo
CATAAGTGCCCCATAACTGCCCCATAGCTGCCCCATAAGTGCCCCATAAGTGCCCCATAAGTGCCCCAGAACGGCCCCATACATACCCCATAGGGATCCCTTAGGGACCTGGAGCGGCCCTTCCTGCTGCCCATCGAGGCCGTGCACTCCATCCCCGGTGCTGCCCCATAGCTGCCCCATAGCTGCCCCATAACTGCCCCATACAGACCCCATAGGGATCCCACAGAGATCCCATAGATCTCCCATAGCGACCCCATAGAGACCCACAGAGACCCATAGGGGTCGTTTAACCCTATAAATGATCCCATAAGTGACACCGTGACCCCACAATGACCCCATAACTGACCCCATAACCCCATAACTGACCCCATAACTGGCCCCGTAACCCCATAACTGACCCCATAACTGACCCCATAACTGGCCCCGTAACCCCATAACTGACCCCATAACTGACCCCATAAACCCGTAACTGACCCCATAACCCCATAACTGACCCCATAACTGACCCCATAACCCCATAACTGACCCCATAACTGGTCCCATAACCCCATAAGTGACCCCATAACTGACCCCATAACCCCATAACTGACCCTATAACCCCATAACTGACCCCATAACCCCTCAGGGCCATAGACGACAAG
>NW_011131409.1:0-1197 GCF_000146605.3 Meleagris gallopavo
TTAGTATACAGGCACTTAAGAGAAGCAGCCATCCCTCCACCCCTCTCCAAGCCTTTGAACTCCACTGTCTCCACCCATCAAGTTCTGTTTTGGAGCCTCGAACTGCCCCTCAGTCCCAGCGGTCCTCATTTTGTCCCTTCCCCTTCATACCTAGTTTAAACACCTGTCAATAAGTCCTGCCAGTTCCTCAGCTAGAACCCTCTTTCCCGTGGAGACAGGCTGCTTCCATCTGCAGCCATCATGCCAGGTGCCGAGTAAATTCGCCCCGTGATCAAAAAAACAAACTCCTGCGTTTGCATCAACTCCTAAGCCATTTGTTCAAGAGATGGGTTTTTAGTCTCATCCCACTATTGTTTCCTGCCACTGAAGGTACAGATGTAATAACCACCTGCACACCTGTTCCTTCAACTACCCGCCCCAGTCCCCTGAAGTCATCTTCAGGCTTATCTTACCAACTTCTTCACTGCCAGCCTGTACAATCAATAGTGGATAGTAGTCAGAAGGGCAGATCAGTCTGGGAAGTCTCCTAGCAACGTCTCTGACTCGAGCCCCAGGGAGGCAGCACACCTCTCTGCGGGTAGGGTCGGGCCGGCATACAGGGCCTTCGGTTCCTTGCAGCAGGGAGTCGCCTATGACAACCACCCTTCTATCCTTCCGGATGTAGGAAGTCTTGAGGCGCGGGGTTGACCGCTTCCCCCGAGGCACTTATCTCAACAGTCTTGATGAGATTAAGCAGGAGAGCTGCCAGTGTGATTTCCTTAGGCTCTGTTGATGTCTATTGATGTTGGCAGAAAGTTTCCAAGAACTTCAGTAGAATTTTGCCAGGCCAAATATCACACCACCTATTACATGCTACAAGAAGGTAAGTAACTGTAAGCATACTCTAGGTCATACAGTGAAACATTAAAATAAATAAATAAATAAATAAAGTTATTACTTTGATAGTTATCACTTGCAAACTGCCCAAACAGTCAAGATTATAGCTATGTGATATGATAGTGTTACAGTACGAACTGCTTTAGTAATTATTAGGAAGTTAATTCAGTTTAAGCATATGTAACAAACAGGGATGGGGGAAGGAGCTTTCTAGGAGCATCTAGGATGGATTTTGTTTTGTGGCAGTCCATCAAAGGTTTGTAAGCAGCAGAGAATAAAAATTCCCTTCCCTTCCCTTCCCTTCCCTTCCCTTCCCTTCCC
>NW_011131410.1:0-698 GCF_000146605.3 Meleagris gallopavo
TGGGGATATTGGGTTGGTGGGCACATGGGGACGGTGGGATGTGGGGCTGTGGGGACGGTGGGGCTGTGGGCCATTGCTTTGGGATCAGCTCCGGGTTGAGCCGCCCTCATCTCAGGGAAATCCCATTTGGGATTTGGTGTCTCAGGGAGGCTCTCAGCTCCACACGTGTAGAAGCAGACGGGGCTCTCAAGTGCGAAATCGATTTGCAGCGCACAGATCTGCTCTGTACATTTCGGCCGCGGTGTCGGAGGCGTTTCGAGCCGCTGATCCCGGCAGCACCATTAAGTGGGCCTTAAATTATTTGTGTGAGCACGGAGGTTCCACGCGATGCGATACGGCGCGGTCCGAGCGCTGCCTGCAGCTCACAGCGGGGATTAATGGGGGCTGAGATGTGGGGCTGAGATGTGGGGCTGAGATGGGGGGTGAGGCCCAACGCCTGCCGTGTCCCCGCCCCGGAAATGTGGGGACCCCAGAGAGCCCCGGTTGGGGGAGGATCCCCGTTCCCGTGAGAGGTTCTGAGAACAGCTTTGTGATTTGGGGATTCTTTCTGCTTTTTGCCGGAGAAAAGGGAGTTTCCACCAAAAGTGCTGACCTGAAAAGCTGAATGTTTGCTTGGGAAATTGATGAGATTGTCTTTAAGGACCCAACCAACCAACCCAACTAACCAACCCAAACCAACCCAACCCAACCAACCAACC
>NW_011131410.1:1814-3968 GCF_000146605.3 Meleagris gallopavo
CAACCCATCCCAACCATCCAGTGGCTCCCAGAATTTTAAGGTCCCTTCCACCCCGACCCATGTGATGAAGAGAAATTGGCACAGTGGGGGATTTTTAACGCCCCCCCCCGTCCATGGGATGCCAGGACCTGAGTGCTGCTCTGAGCTGCAAGCAGAGCACAGCGTGCTCCCATCAGCTCCGTGCTGCCCGGCCGTGCAGAGCCGCGCTGGGACGTTCGCTGTCAGCTCAATGTCCCCAACACGGCTCTCATCTGCATCTCATTATGGGATGGCCGGGACGAGGCTGCGGATACACGCACGCCTCACAGCTCCCCTGTGCCCATCCAACATCGTTTTGCATTTTGCTCCTCGCTGTTCTGTGCTCACGCTTATCAGGACCTGAAACATCAGGGGTGGCGTGGGGGGGGGGGCACAGCGTGCTGCTGGTTGTCTGGGGCTGGGCAGCACGGGGGGGGCAAAGGGATCCCATTTAGGTTCAGCTCATGGATGAGGAGCACAGATGGGGCTGAGAGGTGGGGACTGTGGGTGGGGGTCAGGGATGGGGCTCAAAGGTGGGGGTCATGAAGGGGGTTCAGAGATGGCACTCATGGATGGGGATCAGAGGTGGGGATCATGGACAGGGGTCAGAAATGGGGATCAGAGATGGGGGTCAGAGGTGGGGGTCAGAGGTGAGGATCACAGATGGGGTTCACGGATGGGGATCAGAAATAGGGACCACAGATGGGGATCACAGGTAGAGAACAGAGATGGGGGTCAGAGATGGGGATCAGAGGTGGGGATCATGGGTGGGGATCAGAAATGGGGCTCAGGGATGGGGATCACAGGTGGAGAGCAGAAATGGGGGGCAGAGGTAGGAATCACAGATGGGGATCACGAATAGGTTCACAGATGGGTTCCAGGGATAGGGCTCACGGATGGGGCTCAGGAATGGGGTCCATGGATGGGGATCAGAGATGGGGATCAGACATGGGGGTCATGGATGGGGTTGAGAGGTGGGGATTGGAGATGAGGATCAGAGATGGGGGTCGTGAATGGGGTTCATGGGTGGGTTCCAGGGATAGGGCTCACGGATGGGGCTGAGGGATGGAGATCGGACATGGGGATCACTAATGAGGATCGCTGATGTGGGTCAGAGATGGGGTTCAGAAATGGGGTTCACAAATGGGTTTTAGGGGTAGGGCTCATGGATGGGGCTCAGGGATGGGGCCATGGGCATTTGGTCTATCTGGAATGGCACAGAGACTTTGCCATGGTGGCAAAGCCGTGGATTCAGGGGAGCAGGGGACCCCGCAGGGCCCCCCAGCCCCAAGGCACTGACCCCACAGCGGCCGCAGGAGCTGCTCTGCATTCTGCCCGCAGCTCCATTGCAACACAGCAGAAAGGATCCGGGCTCACTGTATTTTTAGCCACCTTCTCCCCGTGGTCCCACAGCGGCTCTCGGTCACACAAAAAGTGCTGGAAAACCCCAAAGTGGGAGGGGGAGAGCGGGGAGCAGCGCTGGGATCCTGCCCTGTGTGGTGCAGAAATGCCAAGAGCGAGAAAGCAGAAGGGCCGCAAAGGGCCGCGGCTCTGTGGGCTGAGGGCTGTGTGGTGACCCAGCGTGGGGACACGGGAACCACCCAGCCAGGGCAGGGGAAGAGGAGAGGCCAGGAAGGAAGCTGGCATCAGCCGTAGGACAATGCGGGCCGGGGGGGATGAAAGGGCTGCGAGCAGCTGGCGGCTTCCTGGGGAAGTGGGGAGAGCTGCTGCATGGCTCTGCGGGGCTGTGGTGCATGGCTGTGGTGCATGGCTGTGGTGCATGGCTGGGTGTGCATGGCTGTGGTGCATGGCTGGGTGTGCATGGCTGTGGTGCATGGCTGTGGTGCATGGCTGGGTGTGCATGGCTCTGCATGGCTGTGTGTGCATGGCTGTGCACAGCTGCATGTTTGTGCGTGGCTCTGTACGGCTGTGTGCGCACACACGGCTGTGCACGTGTGTCTGTATGTCTGCCTGGCTGCAAGCATGCATGTGTCTGTAGTCTGGCAGGCATGCAGTGTGCAAGTGTGGGAGGCGTGTGCACGTTTGCACGCGTGTGTGTGTGTGTGTGTGTGTGTGTGTGCGCGTGTGAGTGCGCTGTGCAGGAGAAGGGCCCGCTGCCCCCCGGGCTGCACTTCA
>NW_011131411.1:0-383 GCF_000146605.3 Meleagris gallopavo
ATTGGGGTCAATGGGGTCATTGGGGGCATTGGGGTCAATGGAGTCAATGGGGGCATTGGGGACGTTGAGGTCAATGGGGTCAATGGGGGCATTGGGGTCAATGGGGTCATTGGGGTCATTGGGGTCATTAAGGGTCTTGGGGTCATTGGGGGCGTTGGGGTCAATGAGGTCAGTGGGGTCATTGGGGGCATTGGGGTCAATGGGGTCATTAAGGGCATTGGGGTCAATGGGGGCATAGGGGACATTGGAGTCATTAGGGGCATTGGGGTCATTGGGGTTATTAATGGCCTTGGGGTCATTAGGGGCGTTGGGGTCAATGGGGTCATTGGGGGCATTGGGGTCATTGGGGTCATTAAGGGTCTTGGGGTCATTGGGGGCGTTGG
>NW_011131412.1:0-778 GCF_000146605.3 Meleagris gallopavo
AAAAAAAAAAAAACAAAAAACAAAACCAGCAGCAACAATCTATGGAGGAAAACTTATTTTACTGATTATGATATCGGACTAATAAATCAAAATAAAATAGGAGACAGAGTTCCTGAGACCGAGTCAAACCTGAAAAGTTTGGTACGGCTAGGAAAGCACCCTCCAGCACCCACTTCAAGGCAGAAAGAGACCACCCAACCAGGAAGGGCCAGACCCCATGATTTCTGTGTTGTACAAGGATAGGTTCCCAGAATTAAAGCATTAACACTTAAACTCCCAGTGCACTACATGATGTTATGATGTGGAATACCGAAAAGCAAAAGTCACAAAACAATGACATGGTCTTTTATGATGGTGTCATGGCATCAATGGACAAGGGAAGAGCCACTGATGTCATCTATCTGGTCTTCAGTAAGGCCTTTGACACAGTCCCACACAACATCCTTCTCTCCAAATAGGAAAGATGTGGATTTGATGGGTGGACTGTTCAATGGATGAAGAACTGGCTGCAGGATCGAGTCCAGAGAGTGGTGGTCAATGGCTCCATGTCTGGATGGAGATCGGTGACAAGTGGTGTCCCCCAGGGGTCGGTGCTGGGACCGATAATCTTTAAGATCTTCATCAGTGACATTAACAGTGGGGTTGAGTGCACCCCCAGCAAGTTGGCTGATGACACTAAGCTGTGGGGTGCGGTGACACACCAGAGGGATAGGATGCCATCCAGAGGGACCTAGACAGGCTTGAGCAGTGGACCCAGGTGAACCTCATGAGGTTCAAC
>NW_011131413.1:0-911 GCF_000146605.3 Meleagris gallopavo
CATTTTGTTTTCCTAGCAGTTGGTTCAGGCGTCTCCAGAGGCTCCAATTTCCCCGTTTTCCCCCCCAAAAGCCCCCACCTGGTGGTGGTCCAGCATGGTGAGCGCCCGCACCCCTGCCAGGATGAGGTTCTTGGCCACCTCTGCGCCGAGACCACGCAGCCCCACCAGCAGCACACGGGACGCCCGCAGCCTTCAGGTAACAGCATTTGGGGGAAAAAAGCCATAAATTGGGGTCGCAGGAGAGGGTCGTGCTGAAAATCCACTAAAAAACAGTGTTTCTCCCCTAAATTTTAGCTGAAATCTGCAAGTGTGCATGGCTGAAAGGGTCCCAATTCCATGCCCTAAGCCTCAATTCCAGTAATTCCCAAACCTTCCTTTAATTCCTAATCCCAATCCCTTTTAATCCCAACCCCTTTTAAACCCAATCCCTTTTAATCTCAGCTCCCCCTTCAAATCTCAACCCCAACCCTTATAAATGCCATCTCCTAAATCCCAATAATTCCCAATCCCACTTCAAATTTCAGTCCCTATTCATCTCAGTACCCAAGAGACCCCCAAGAAGCCCCCACAAGCACCATAGGAAACTCCCAGAAGTTCATACAGAGCCCCTCACAACCCCCAGGGCCCCTATAACCCCACCCAAGCTCTCCACACACCCCCACCAGCCCCAACCACCGACCACAAAGCTCCCCAGGACCCCCTAAAAGCCCCCATAGGGAACAATCCCAGCCCCCTCCATCCCCCCATTCTCCCAATTCTGGTTCCTGAGCTGCCACAGCCCCTATAAATCCTAATGCCCCCTATCAAACACCCCAGTTCCCTTTTAGACTCCGTTCTCCAGGCCCCTCAGAGGCTGTAACACCCGATAGATCCACTATAAAGACCCCTAGAACCTTCTATAGCCCCCCCCA
>NW_011131414.1:0-306 GCF_000146605.3 Meleagris gallopavo
TTAATGGGATTTGGGGAGCCTTAATGGGATTTGTGGACCACCAAGGGGATTTGGGGACACCAACAGGGTCTGGAGACCTCCAATGGGATTTGGGGACACCCAATGGGATTTGGGGATGCTCAATGGGATTTTGGGCTGCCCAGTGGGGTCTGGGGACACCTAATGATGTTGGGGAACCTTAATGGGATTCGGGGACCCCAAAGGGGACGTGGGGACACCAATAGGGTTTGGGGACACTCAATGGGATTTGGGGACACTCAATGGGATTTGGGGATGCTCAATGGGATTTTGGGCCTCCCAGTGGGA
>NW_011131415.1:0-1079 GCF_000146605.3 Meleagris gallopavo
AGGGGATGGAGATGGGGGAAAGCGGAAGAGGGACGGAGGGAACCGGAAGTCGGGCGGGAGAAAAGGGAAGAGGCGTCATAGAAACCGGAAGTGGGGTGACGGAAAGCGGAAGGAGCGCGGCCGCGCTCAGAGCCAAGATGGCCGAGTGGAGCCCGTGGAGGGACAGAACCGGAAGTGGAGTGCTGGAAAGCGGAAGCCGAGCGACAGGGACCGGAATTGGCATCCTGAGAGCCCGGGGTGAGTCGTTGGGGACGGGAAGCGGCCTGGTAACAACCGGAAGCGGGTCGTCGCAGACCGGAAGCTGCCTCCCCCGGACCGGAAGCGGGGCTGCGGGTACCAGAAGAGGCCCCTCAGCCTCCACCCCGCACTTCCTGCTGTTTCTGCTGAACACGGCGCTGCTGCTCATCCTGCAGGGGGCGCTGGCGGCCATTTCGGCTCCCGGGGCGAGTTTGGGGGCGGGGCTTGGGTGGGCGGGGCACGCGCTGACCTATGGGCTGTGGTTCCGCTGCCCCTATTCGCCGGGGCGGCCCGCCGTGGGGCTACGGGCGCTCTGATTGGTCGGCGGGACCGTGGGGCGGGGCTTGGAGAGGCGGGCGACCAATGGGATCTCTCTGCGGGTCTCCTTGGGACCTCTGTTGGGCTCTGTGGGGTCTTTAAGGGACATTATATGTTTCTGTGGGTGTCTCTGGGTCTTTTTTCTCCGCAAATCTCCGCTTTTTACCCCAATTTCCTTCTTTCTTCCTCTCCTTGGCCGCGCTCCTCTGCCCCCCGCTCTCTGAGGCAACTCGCGTTCCGATTGGTCCAAGCCCCTGTCCATCTCTCACCCTCTGTGGCAACACGCCCTGCGATTGGCTGAAGCAGCGGGGCCGCCTTCTTTCCCGCCACGAGCCAGCGCGCTCTCTGATTGGCCACCGCCAATCCCTTTGTCCCACCCCGTCTCTCCGTTACCGCGAGCGCCGATTGGTCGCCTTCTCACTTCGCTCCCACCCCCTCCTGACAGACCCCGCGCGCTGATTGGCCTCCCCTCTCCTCCGCCTCTCCGATTGGCCTCACGCGCGCTTCGTCCCGCCCCCTCTCTG
>NW_011131416.1:0-478 GCF_000146605.3 Meleagris gallopavo
ATGTCCTTGTGCTGGTGAGCCACCCCTCATCTTCTCTACTTAAGAGTTTTCCCCACAAACATGAAAGCCACAATACCTGCCCCAGCAATTCTACAGCCATGCACACAAGAACTCCTTGTTGATGCAAGCACTGCCATCCAACGAGCACTGCTCTCCATCTCTGCTCCTCTTCTGCTGCTGAGGGTTTACAGCAGCTCACCAACAGCTTCCAGTTCAGCACCTCAGTGCTGCAATTACAAGAACTCTTTTCCTGCCACTAAAACTAATCATCTTGGGCAGCTTTGCTACCATTTGCCCTTTGGAATGTTTACTTGTGAAATATCCACTTAGATGCAAGATTAACTACATCACAGGAAAATTCTCTTAAATGTAAACAGGGGTACTAAAGGAGAAAACGTTTCGACCAATTTACAGAAAGTCTGCTTACAAGATACAGCATCACGTAGTGAAAAGAATCTGCCTGCACCAGGGAATCAAA
>NW_011131417.1:0-818 GCF_000146605.3 Meleagris gallopavo
GGGCTTTTGGTCCATTTTTTTTGGCTTTTTTCACCCCTTTTCCCAATCCTGAAGGGTTGTGATACATTCAGACCCCATTTTGGGTCAAATTTGGGTGATTTTGGTCCATTTTTTGGCTTTTTTCACCCCTTTTTCTGATCCTGAGAGGTCGTGTCCCGTTCAGACCCCATTTTTGGGCCCAATTTCAGGTTTTTCAGTCCAATTTCAGGCCGTTCTTTGCCCTTTTCCTACCAGAACACCCCCCTGAGTGCATCATACCACACCCAGAACCTATTTTTTCACCCATTTTCCCCATTTTTATCCACTTTTCACCCCTTCTCCCCTCAGATCCCGACCCTAAGCACCTCACGCCACATCCCAAGCCCAATTTTGTTCTTAATTCAGGCTTTTTCTGTCAAATTTCCCCCTCCTCCCTCCCTGATTCGGCTCTAAGTTGACCCTCCCCACCCTTAACCCCCATTAACTCCTAAATTTCAACCATTTTCCCCTAAATTTCAATCATCTCCCCCTCCCCCCCGTTTCCCTCCCTGCCCTCAGGAGAATCACGTGACGTCACCGCGCCCTTTTCAGGCGGAATCCCCTCCCCCCACAAGATGGCGGCGGGGCTGCCCTTCGCGCTGCCTGAACGCAAGCCTCACCCTTTCCCCACTCCCACCGCACGCTTCGAAAAACCCACAAAGCAACCAAAACAACAGCAAGCCGCAAACAGAGAGGATCCTCAGCGCGCAAAGATGGATAAAAATCAATCAGGCAGCGCGGCGGGCACCTAAACCCGAAGGACCCCACCCCTTGCGCGGGGTCCTTGCGCGCCGCTGAGC
>NW_011131418.1:0-622 GCF_000146605.3 Meleagris gallopavo
GTCTGTATTGGGATCTGTGTTGGGGTCTGTGTTGGGATCTGTATTGGGATCTGTGTTGTGGTCTGTGTTGGGGTCTGTGTTGGGGTCTGTGTTGGGATCTGTATTGGGGTCTGTGTTGGGGGTCTGTGTTGGGGTCTGTGTTGGGGTCTGTATTGGGGTCTGTGTTGGGGTCTGTATTGGGGTCTGTATTGGGGTCTGTGTTGGGGTCTGAGCCGCAGCCCCACAGGTCAGCAAGACGGGTGCAGAGGGCGCAGTGTTGGATGAGGCGAAGAACATCAACAAGTCTCTGTCGGCCTTGGGCAACGTCATCTCGGCTCTGGCGGAGGGCACGGTGAGACCCACAGCCCCCCACCCCGCATCCCCCCACCCCACAGCCCACTCCTCAGCCCCCGGCCCCCTCTGAGTGCCGCCGTGCCCCCGCAGAAGGCGTACGTTCCGTACCGGGACAGCAAGATGACGCGCATCCTGCAGGACTCGCTGGGGGGGAACTGCCGCACCACCATGTTCATCTGCTGCTCCCCCTCCAGCTACAACGACGCCGAGACCAAATCCACGCTTATGTTCGGCCAGCGGTACGGGGGGGGTCCCACAGCTCAGCCCCACGCCGACAGGACCCCCACCC
>NW_011131419.1:0-629 GCF_000146605.3 Meleagris gallopavo
GCTCTAAAACGCGACGATGGCCCGAGTCCAGGCCCCCCAGGCTGGCCAGCGCCTGCTTGCCGCACAGCTGCCCGTTGAGGGGCTGCTCCGAGTCCGCCTGCTGCCGGCTCACCAACCCCGTGAAACCGGAGCCGAAGATGGAGATCAAGTTGGAGATGTTGGAAGAGTCCTGCGGGTGTTCGGCGCTGCCGTACTCCTCGAAGCGGGCGCGTTTGGTGCACGGGGCGAACTGGGGCCGCCCCGCCCACCCCCGCCCTCCCCCCCGGCCTCCCCTTCCTCCACCCCCTCCTCTTCCTCCTGCCCCGGGTAATACTTGCGCTTAGCGCCCGGCGGGGCGGCGGGGAGGGGGGCCCCGGAGCCGCGGGTTGGCAGCAGCACGGGCACTGCGAGCAGCACTCCTGGTGCAGGTAACCGTTCTCCACCGTGGTCACGACGTGCGTGTCCAAATCCAGCACCGTGGTGCGGCTGCTACAGTGCTGCTGCGTTCCTCCTCCGCTCCCAAAGTCACAACCGGAGGAAGCGGCGGCGTAAGGGGGGGCCGCCCCGGCACCGTGTCCCGCTCCGTGCCCGGCGGGGGCCGCTCGGTAGAACCCCGCGGAGTCTCTGCACGGCGCTCTGTGCTGCAGTTC
>NW_011131420.1:0-597 GCF_000146605.3 Meleagris gallopavo
TCGCTGACCCTACGGGAGTCTGGGGGATGGTTGAGGGTCTCCCAACTCCTTTCCCTATAAGATCCCCCTCTGTGGCTCCCCACCAACCCCATAAGGAAGTGGGGATAAGGCACCCCTACAAGCCCCCAGCCCCATATATGTCCTGTTTTGGGGGATCAGCCCCAAAAAGGGGGAGTTCTGACCCCAATCTGCCACTCGCGGACCCTACAAGGGCTTTGGGGAACAGCTGAGGGTCCCCCAACTCCTTACTCTATAAGATCCCCATCTGTGGCTCCCCACTGCTCACCGACCCCATAAAGAAGTGGGGATGGGGTGCCCCTATATGCCCCCAGCCCCTTATATGGCCTGTTTTGGGGGGGTCAGCCCCAAAGAGGGGGAGTTCTGCCCCCAATCTGCCACTCGCTGACCCTACGGGAGTCTGGGGGATGGTTGAGGGTCTCCCAACTCCTTTCCCTATAAGATCCCCCTCTGTGGCTCCCCACCAACCCCATAAGGAAGTGGGGATAAGGCACCCCTACAAGCCCCCAGCCCCATATATGTCCTTTTTTTGGGGGGTCAGCCCCAAAGAGGGGGAGTTCTGCCCCCAATCTGCCACTC
>NW_011131421.1:0-905 GCF_000146605.3 Meleagris gallopavo
TTGTTCTTACTATATTTTTCTTATTATTTTATTAATATTATTATTAAATAATCTTTCTTATAATCAATAGATTATTGTTATAATTGTTCTTCTTATTGTATTTTTCTCCTCATTATTTTATTAATACTATTATTAAATAATATTTATCATTTTTTCTCCCCCACCCGACAATTTTTGGGGCACCGAATGTCAGATCTGGATTGGATTATTGTTATATTTTTCTTCTCATTATTTTATTAATATTATTATTAGTCTTTCTTATAATCAATACATTATTCTTATAATTGTTCTTACTATTTTTTATTATTATTATTTTATTAATATTATTATTAAATAATCTTTCTTATAATCAATACATTATTCTTATAATTGTTCTTCTTATTGTATTTTTCTTTTCATTATTTTATTAATATTATTATTAGTCTTTCTTATAATCAATACATTATTCTTATAATTCTTCTTACTATTTTTTTATTATTATTATTTTATTACTATTATTATTAAATAATCTTTCTTATAATCAATACATTATTCTTATAATTGTTCTTCTTATTGTATTTTTCTTCTCATTATTTTATTAATATTATCATTAAATCATATTTATCATTTTTCTCCCCCCCCGACAATTTTTGGGGCACCGAACGTCAGATCTGAAATTTCCATGCA
The DNA here is from genome assembly GCF_000146605.3 of Meleagris gallopavo. NCBI lineage: Eukaryota > Metazoa > Chordata > Aves > Galliformes > Phasianidae > Meleagris > Meleagris gallopavo. The sequence goes on from NW_011131421.1 coordinate 667, forward strand.
AAATTGGCCTTTCTCCCCGCCCCCCCACCCCAATTTTTAACTTTTCCTCATTTATTCTGTTTTAATTGTTCCCCTTCGTCAGGACATGAACGAGGTGGCGAGCTTCGTGGCCGGATCCCGCAACGGCTGCGAGCAGAACGAGTGGAACTTCCCCCCATACACACCCCGTGAGTCTGTCGCATTTTTGGGGCGAAAAACTCCAAATTCGGGGGTGGGAGGGGTGCAGAGCAACTTTGCTT
>NW_011131422.1:0-325 GCF_000146605.3 Meleagris gallopavo
CACTCTCACTGTAAGCACCTTTCAGATATCGGAAGAGAGCAATAAGGTCTCCCCTCAGCCTCCTTCTCCCCAGACTAAACATCCCTAGTTCCTTCAGTCTCTCTTTGTAGAGAACATTCTCCAAGCCCTTCACAAGCCTCATTGCCCTTCTTTGGACCTGCTCCAGCACCTCAGTGTCCTTTCCGTACTGAGGTACCCAAAACCGAACACAGTACTTGAGGTGAGGCCTCACCAGTGCCGAGTACAAGGGCAGGATGACTTCCCTAGTTCTGCTCACTGCACCATTCCTGATACAAGCCAGGATGTCATTGGCCTTCTTGGCCAC
>NW_011131423.1:0-603 GCF_000146605.3 Meleagris gallopavo
GGCCTGGAGCATCTCCCCTATGAAGAAAGGCTAAGTGAACTGGATCTGTTTAGCCTTGAGAAAAGACGACTGAGAGGGGACCTGATCCAGGTTTATAAATATCTGAGGTGTGGCGGCCATAGCGGTGAGGCCAGTCTCTTTTCAGTGGTGCGTGGAGACAGGACGAGGGGAAACGGACATAAGCTGCAGCACAGGAAGTTTCACACGAATGTGCGTAAGAACTTCTTCACGGTGAGGGTGACGGAGCACTGGAACAGGCTGCCCAGGGAGGTTGTGGAGTCTCCTTCTCTGGAGATATTCAAGTCTCGCCTGGACGCCTACCTGTGCGACCTGGTGTAGGGAACCTGCTTTGGCAGGGGGGTTGATTTCGATGATCTCTAGAGGTCCCTTCCAACCCCTACAATTCTCTGATTCTGTGATTCTGCGAAAAATATGAGTAAAGATTAAGGAATTGGAGAAAGAAAGGAAATTTGAAGAGGAGGCATGCATGGTAAAACCTTTGCCTAGATAAAAGATAGACCCAGGGAGAGCTACTTTCCCAAATCCAGGCTAGATGGGTAAAGAAATAACAGGATTAAGTAGGGAAAAAAAGAAAAAAGAAAA
>NW_011131424.1:0-487 GCF_000146605.3 Meleagris gallopavo
CTGCTGAGATCCCAGAGCCAGAAGCTGCCACTCAAAGGAGAGCTGACTCAACCACTTTGGATTTGAGCTGACACTCCAAAGAGAACTGACTCGACCACTTTGAAAGCATTGAAAAGGGGCCATCATCGCCATGGTCACTGTTGTCATCATTACCGTTGTCATCATCCTCAACAGAACAACACTGCCTGATGAGCCACCACTACTGAAGATTAATGACTCAACTACGAACCACACTGGATCCATGGTGGTGACTATTTCCCTCTTGCTTCCTATAGAGACTCCTTGCTTCTTCTTTTCTATCTTTTCTGTCGCCCTCCTTCCCTTCCCCATTACCCTAATTCATAATAATGTTCGTCCTCCCTTTCTCCATCTCCCTAATTAAGATTTATAATAAACTGGTCGGACCAACATTTGAACTGTTGTTTCTTAATCTCACGCCAGGTATGTAATATTAAAAGAACCTCATCTCTCTTCTATAAATTGGAGC
>NW_011131425.1:0-650 GCF_000146605.3 Meleagris gallopavo
CTATAAGCGACCCCATAAACGACCCCATAACCTTCCTGACCCCATAAGCGACCCCATAACCCCATACCTGACCCCATAACCCCATAACCCCACACCTGACCCCAGAACCGACCCGACAACTCCATAACCGACCCCATAACCCCATAACCGACCCCATAACCCCCTGACCCTATCAACGACCCCATAATTTGACCCCATAACCACTTATCCGACCCCATAACCCCATAACCCCACAGCTGACCCCATAACCGACCCTGTAACCCCCTGACCCTATAAGTAACCCCATAATTGACCCCATAACCCCTTACCCGACCCCATAACCCCACACCTGACCCCATAACCTACTCCATAACCCCATAACCCCACAGCCGACCCCATAACCCCACACCCGACCCCATAACCCCATACCTGACCCCAGAACCCCCTGACCCTATAAGCGACCCTATAAGCCACCCCAGAACCCCCTGACCCCATAACCGACCCCATAACCGACCCCATAACCCCATAACCCTATAGCTGACCCCATAAGCGACCCCAGAACCCCCTGACCCTATAAGTGACCCCATATACGACCCCATAACCTTCCTGACCCCATAACCGACCCCATAACCCCATACCCAACCCCACAACCCCATAACCGACCCCATAAC
>NW_011131426.1:0-597 GCF_000146605.3 Meleagris gallopavo
CTGCAGGAGCAGGAGGTGAGGGCGCGCCGAGTGAAGGACCGCCTGCGGAGCCGGCAGCAGAGCCTGCGGCAGCGGCTGGAGCAGCTGCTGAGCCCCGGCGGGGCCGAGCGAAGCCGCGCCGACAGCCTGGACTCGTCACAGCTCTCGGAGCAGTCGGGCTCTGACGGAGGTCTGTATGAGGGTGGTGGAGGGGGTGGCATCGGGCGGCCGCTGGGCGCTGACCCTTGCCCCTCTGCGCAGAGGAAGCCGAGATCGACGTGGAGGGTGCGGGGCTCGGTGCGGAGCCGCTGGTTGGCTTCTGCACCGGGAAAGACCACAGCTACTCCAGCCCCCGCAACCCCTGGTCCTGACAGCGCTGTCCTCCAGGACACCCGCCACATCAACCCGGGGCTGTGGGGGGCATCGGGTGCCTGGTGCATCCCTACCCCCCAGGTGGCTGAGTGGAGCTGGGTGCAGCGCTGGGCGCGTGGCTCCCAACCCCACTGCACAGCAAAGCACTGGGGGGAGTGGAAGAAGCACTGGCAAACAGCCTGGCCCCAGTGGGGATGTGCCAAGATTGTGTACAGTGGGCACAGGACTGTACCCCCCCCTCCCCCC
>NW_011131427.1:0-851 GCF_000146605.3 Meleagris gallopavo
CTGCAGACAGAGTCGGCTGTGGTGGAATTTATCATCAACCACACTGACATCCTCTTCTGCTCCAAATCCAGCTCAGACATGGCTGATGGAGCAGGTGAGTGTCTTCTTCCTGCATGAGCTTTATCTTGATCTGACACCCTGACCAAATGCAGGTCTTCTCCAACATTTTTGAAATATGCTTTTACTATTGAGGGGACAGCAGACTTCTGGGCTTAGATTAGAATATGGCATCCAGTTGCTGAGAATGCGCAAACCCAACCTTGACATGAAGAAAACTGTCACTGTTATTATGGTGTTTTGCACGCAGGAGAAGCTTGATGAAAGTGTGGCAGCGAAGCTCTCTCAGTTCCCTGCCCCCATTTTCTAGGGATTTTGTTTGCCTGTTTTGATACAGTCAGCTGCTCTTCATTATGACTGCGTCCTTTGCCATAAACACACCTCTGACCACATGGTTATTTTGAGCTCCTCTTCTTCCAGTGGCTCGGATAAGCAAGTCTGAGAAAAATTCAGCACCTCCCCCAGCACTGTGATGGCTGTGCTGCTGCTTTCTGATCCTCGCTCTTACCTGTGGTTTTCCCTTACAGGGCATGGTTCTCTCTCAGGGCCCAAGTCTGTGTGCGTCTCTTCTGCTGCCACAAAGCTGCTCAGCCTGGAGGAGGCACAGGCACAGAGGCGAGGCCACAGCAGCTCTGCCATTGTGCCAGAGAGCAGGGACATAGAAGTGGAAGAAGGCCCTGCAGCTGTACAGGGCAAATTCCACACAGTCATCAGCTTTCCATCTGAAAGGTAAAGAGGACTTCCTTTTCCAGTACCTGTCATCATTGTTTTGGTGGGTTTTTATGTTTTTTTTT
>NW_011131428.1:0-730 GCF_000146605.3 Meleagris gallopavo
CCCCATAGAGACCCATAGAGACCCATAGGGACCCATAGGGACACATGGGGACCTACTGAGACCCATTGAGACCCACAGAGACCCATAGGGACCCATAGGGACCTCACAGGGACCCATAGAGACCCATAGAGACCCATAGGGACCCCATAGGGACCCCATAAAGACCCACAGAGACCCATTGAGACCCATAGGGACCCCATAGGGACCCATAGAGACCCATAGGGACCCCATAGAGACCCATAGAGACCCATAGAGATCCATAGGGACACATAGAGACCCATAGAGACCCATAAGGACCCACAGAGACCCATAAGGACCCATAGAGACCCCATAGGGACCCATAGGAACACACAGGGATCCCATAAAAACCAATAAGGACCCCATACAGACTCCACAGGGACCCTATAGGGACACATAGGGACCCCATAGAGACCCATAGGGACCCATAGGGACCCACAGAGACCCATAAGGACCCATAGAGACCCCATAGGGACCCACAGAGACCCATAGAGACCCATAAGGACCCCATAGGGATCCCATAGAGACCCCATAGAGACCCACAGAGACCCATAGGGACCCCATAAGGACCCCATAGGGACCCCATAGAGACACATAGAGACCCACAGAGACCCATAGGGACCCCATAGGAACCCCATAGAGACCCATAGGGACCCCATAGGGACCCCATAGGGACCCATAGAGACCCATAGGGACCCATAGGGACCCCATA
>NW_011131429.1:0-962 GCF_000146605.3 Meleagris gallopavo
TAGCGAGCACGCGCCGTCATGGCCGTCGGGATCATTCGGTCGCCAGCCGCCTGGCGCGGTGGCGTTGCTCTCTTCGGAAAAGTTGCCCGTCAAAAGTTCTCCGCCAACATTATCCGCGATGAGGAGCCGTTGTGGACGAGGAGGTAGCCTTTGCTTTGCTGTGCGTTGTGCGATTCTTCCCTTGCCCTCCCTTCCCACCCCTCCCCCACCCTAGTGCTCTTGCAGGCCCTCTGGAACGAGCACCCTTTGCGGTGCCGGTGAGCGGCGACCTTGTCGCGGGGCGGGCGGACGGGGCTTTCTGGCTGGTGGTGCTCGCTGCTGCAGGGCCTCGTCTGAAACCCTCGCTCCTTGGATGCCACGGGGCTGCCGTGGCGCGTACTGGGTTGCTGGTGCCGTCTTCCTCGCCTCGTTTCCCAGCGCCCCCGTGTGGTGTGCGCGCGCGTGTAGAGGCGGGCGTGTGACGCTGAAGCGCTTGGTGGCAGTCGCGGGCGCTTGCCGCGCGCGATATCTATCCCTTTGGCGCTGCTAGTCGTGCTAGTTCCATTAGAATCAGTTGACCATTAGAATTAGTTGACCGTTTCCTACCGGTCGGTGGTATTTACGTGTCCAAGGCGATAACCTTTGCGTCGATTTGGAAGTGTCTGACGTAGAGCCAGCCTCACCGCGCTAATCCAAAACGTTCTTTCGCCTGAGGACGTGGTGTTCTTGAGGACAGAGGGTCAACACGGCCTCAGTCGGGATAACCCCAGGTTCTTTGAAAATGCCTTGGTCAAAAGTAGGATAGGAAAGCGATATTTGGCCATTACTGAAGGGTGGTGAGCCACCGTTTCTGCTTGAGTGGTTAAGCAGAGTCTTAATAAGAGAGTGAAATAAGCGCGAATGGACGTTGTTTTGTGTGGCTTTAAATTGCTCTCTGCTGGTAGCAGCAGGAGCCTGTGAAAACGTGTTTTGTGCATAGAAGG
>NW_011131430.1:0-570 GCF_000146605.3 Meleagris gallopavo
CACAGGCTGATGCTCTGAGATTGGAAATATTATAGTAAGAATGAGGTATCTGTTTAACTTGCGTAACATTAAATTTTTATTCTTTTTTTTTCTTTTGTACAACATATTCTCATCTGTACTTGACACAGGTGTTGTCTTTTTTTTTTCTTTTTGTTTTTTCTAATTATTGTTTTTCCTAATTAGCTCATGCTTGTAATATTAGTTGAAGTAATTTGTATAGTTTTATTCTGTCTGCATTCTGTGTTATTTCCATGATCTTTATGTAATAATAATAATAATAATAATAAAGGACTGATTAATTACATAGAAAATGTAAAAAATGAACAAGAGGGAGGGGAAAGGGGAAGGGTAAAGCAGCAAAGGGAAGGCCAGGGAAGGGATGGAGAAGACCATCTTCAGGAGGTATATATATATATATGTAGCATGTATTCTTTGTGACAGAATATGATTATTTATTTTTTTTTTTTTTTCTCACCTTGTTTTGTACCTAAGTAATTTGTTATGGAATACACGAATGCTTCCTCTCCCCATGCCCCCATTTTTCCCCCGCTTTTTAAAACCTTTCTTTCA
>NW_011131431.1:0-421 GCF_000146605.3 Meleagris gallopavo
CAGACTCAAACTCAGAAAGCCTTTAGAAAAAAGAAATATATATATTGTGATGGTTACTTTCAGTAGCAGCAGCTAGGATTTCATTAGCAAGAAACCGGACCTCTGAAGTTTTCCTCTTCTGTCTGGATACAGAGCTGACAACCAACTAGTCAAACACTTCAACAAGAAGCATTGCAAAGATCAAGTCTTTCCTAAATTCCAGTCAAATGAGCTGAAGCCTTCCAAGCAGGAAGTATGTACATATCGTTTGAGATGCAAAAAATTCTTTGGGTCTTTATAGTTGTTATTTCCTAAACTGTGTGTGTGACATACAGAGGAAAAAAAAAAGAAAAAACCCTCAGTGCAAATTATATCCATCAGCATTATTTCACTTACGTGAGTGTTTTCCACATCCAACACATTACCAAAAACATACATATTT
>NW_011131432.1:0-464 GCF_000146605.3 Meleagris gallopavo
CTGCCCTATAACTGCCCCAAAGCTGCCCTATAACTGCCCCACAGCTGCCCTATAATTGCCCCATAACTGCCCCACAGCTGCCCTATAACTGCCCCAAAGCTGCCCCACAGCTGCACACAGGAGCACAGTGCTGTATTTCACTCCATACTGGTTCATACTGGTGCGTGCTGGTGTTTCCTGGTCCATACTGGTGCACACTGTTCTATACTGGTCCATACTGGTGCACACACTGTTCCATACTGGTCCATACTGGTGCTCACTGGTGTACACACTGTTCCATACTGGTCCATACTGGTCCATACTGGTGCACACACTGTTCCATACTGGTCCATACTGGTGCTCACTGGTGTACACACTGTTCCATACTGGTCCATACTGGTCCATACTGGTGCACACACTGTTCCATACTGGTCCATACTGGTCCATACTGGTGCACACACTGTTCCATACTGGTCCATACTGGT
>NW_011131433.1:0-327 GCF_000146605.3 Meleagris gallopavo
GGGTTATTGGGATGGTTTATGGGGTCATGGGGACATTGGGGGACATTGTGGGGGTATTGGGATGGTTTATGGGATCATGGGGACATTGGGGGACATTGAGGGGTATTGGGATGGTTTATGGGGTCATGGGGACATGACGATGGGGAAGGGGGGCACGGAGGTGGTTTATGGGGTCATGGGGGGGTTGTAGGGCCACGGTGACAGAAGGGTGACGTTTGTCCCTACAGACGAACACCTTCCAGGCCGTGTTGGCCACCGACGGCGTCACCTCCTTCATCATCCTCAATTATGGGGACATCGAATGGACGACCGGCATCGCAAACCAGG
>NW_011131434.1:0-439 GCF_000146605.3 Meleagris gallopavo
CCCCATTCCCCCATTGACCCCATTGCCCCCAGTGACCCCAATGACCCCAATGACCCTGTTATCCCCATTGACCCCTTTACTCCCAATGATCCGAATAACCCCAATGACCCCATCGCCCCCAATGCCCCCATTGCCCCTAATGACCCCATTACTCCCAATGACCCCAATGATCTCATTCTCCCATCGACCCCAATGACCCCACTGACCCCATTCCCCCATCACCCCCAATGACCCCATTGCCCCCAACGACGCCAATGACCCCATTCCCCCATTGACCCCATTGCCCCCAGTGACCCCAATGACCCCAATGACCCTGTTATCCCCATTGACCCCTTTACTCCCAATGATCCGAATAACCCCAATGACCCCATCGCCCCCAATGCCCCCATTGCCCCTAATGACCCCATTACTCCCAATGACCCCAATGATCTCATTCTCC
>NW_011131435.1:0-351 GCF_000146605.3 Meleagris gallopavo
GCCACCTTGTCATCCACTGGAGGTCCTTGTCACCTCCTCGAGGTCCTTGTCACCTCCGTGGGCTCCTCGTCGCCTTCAGGAGGTCCTTGTCACCTCCAAGGCCTCCTCGTTGCCTCCAGAGATTCCTTGTCACTCACAGGTGGTCCTTGTCATCTCCAGGGTACTTTTTGTCACCTCCAGGATGTCCTTGTCACCTCCAGTAGGCTCTTTGTCACCTCCAGGGTGTTCCTTGTCATCTCCAGAGCGTTCTCTCATCTCCAGTGGTTCTCTGTCACCTGCTGGAGGTCCTTGTCACCCAAGGGACATCCTCACCACCACCAGAAGGTCTTCCTTCCGCCTTCTGGTGTAATC
>NW_011131436.1:0-749 GCF_000146605.3 Meleagris gallopavo
CTGTGAACCCGTGACCCATAAAGCACCACCCAGAACCACCCTCTGTATCTCCCACCCACCGTAGCCCGAGTACCACCCACACTGAGTACCACCCACATCTCCCCCCTCTCTATGCCATGCTACCATATCCCCCACTTTCTACTATTATTTCCCTTAGCCATTGGGACAAGAATAGTGTGTTGAGGCGCAGATATGCTGGATCCGTTGAAAAAGATTAGTCCTTGTCTACTGGTATCGTTGTGCAGAATCATAACACTAATTATATTAATAACAATTATTATAATTCAATCAAGGCCTCAATTGGCAATACTCTAAATGTGAGAAAGACAAACATAGCATAATGACAAGAAATACTGTTAACCTACTAAAAAGAACATACGTGTTTGGTCTGCAACTCAAGTTTTCTGCAACCTGGAAATAAATCCCTGAAGGTCCCTGTCATGGTTTCATGATTTTTCGTTATCAGTATTCCACATCATAACATCATGTAATGCACTGGGGGTTTGACTGCTGATGCTCAAGTTCCGGGTGCCTGTCCGGAGGAGAAGAAGAGCTACATTTCCCCAGGGGGCTTTGCGGTCAGCGAGGAGATATAACTCCCGGCAAGGTCACCTGATGCTCTCTTCTCTGCCTGCGCTTCTCTGCCTGCGCTTCTTCATCGGCTCAACTGGACTGCACTTCTCATCTCAGCATTGTGGTGAGGCCGATCCCACCTTCAATTTCACACACTCTCTCTCTCCTTATATTCT
>NW_011131437.1:0-394 GCF_000146605.3 Meleagris gallopavo
TAATTTTCTCCTAGAGGAAAGGGATGATTCCTCCAAACTTATATCCAGAGCTGGTTTCAGGTGGTGGCAAAGTTATTAAAGATATTACTAGTGATTTTATATCACTCATAAATGTAGTGACTGTTTGCAGTGTATTTCCATTTTAAAAGTTGCATTAAAAACTTCTGGCATTAAAAGTTGCATTAAAAACTTCCAGAAGCATTGTCTTCTTGCCACTGCGTTATATGAAAATATCATGGTTATACAGCTGAATTCTTGTTGATTGCTTATTTCTAACTGGAGGAAAAAAAAAAGACATGCCTGACACAGGGATACTAGCTCATTCTAAGGGATGCAGAAGTGCCCAGACGGAGCCTACAAGATGATCTTATTGATGAAACCTGTTTTAGCTGAG
>NW_011131438.1:0-669 GCF_000146605.3 Meleagris gallopavo
TCTGCACTTCTCTGCCTGCGCTTCTTCATTGGCTCAACTGGACTGCACTTCTCACCTCAGCGTTGTGGTGAGGCTGGTCCACCTCCCACACACTCTCTCTCTCTCTCTCTCTCTCTCTCATTATCTTCTGCTGATACTATATTCAGTAAATTAGTTTGTTTCACCTCAGATTGTTGCCGCTGTTTCAATTATTTTGGGGTCCACTATTTTCCTTTTCCAGGGGCGCGGATCCGTGGATCCCTCCGCCCTTCTAGTCATGGAACCGGACCGAACCAGCCCGTGAACCGTTGACATTCTTGGTGCAGAATGTGGGCAACAGTTGCTTTTTAGCTTTTTGAATGAATCTCTCTCTCTGCTCTCAGAGACCTTCATTGGGAAAGTTTATCTGTTTCACCAGTACTGTCTGAAAACATGACCTTGAAAAGTCCAGGCAGACTGCCAATACTCTAGGATATTTGTAAACTTTGAGCCTTGCTATCTTGCTTCTGTAAAAGAAAAAAAATGCTTTCTCTTCTGAAACTGCCTTTCAAGGGGCTGCATGCCACTGTTTCTTCTTTCTTAATGCTAAAAACATACTGGGCCTTAATTAAGTTCACCACTTTGCTCTATGGAGCAATAGGTATATATAATCAATTGAAAACACTGATGGAAATAACTATGTGGCATCTG
>NW_011131439.1:0-1153 GCF_000146605.3 Meleagris gallopavo
GCAACGTGGAACCTCACACCCTTCCTCCCCGTCCCCCCCTACCCCTCTCTGGGGTACCCCCCACCCTCCCCCCCGTGCCCCCCCTCCCGGCGCCGTCCCCGCCGTCCCCGGGAGAACAACAGAGTGATGGCACAAAGGGACCTGGTGGCACCCGGCGCAGCCACACAAAGGCCCTCTGTGGGCTGCACCCACCGGGCCCCCCAGCACCCGGAGCCCACGGATGGGATCAGAGCCCCGCATGGGCAGAGAGCGCCGGGAGCCCGGAGACGGGGATCCACCGGATCCGCCATCAGCATCACTGATGTGGGGTCCAACATCAGCCAGGCACAGCCAGCACCACCTGGATGTCAGCAGCCAGCACCTCCGGTACCGGGCAGGTTCTGCCACCCGGCACCACCACCGCTGCCTGGCTTCCACCTCCTGGCACCGCCAGCGTCCCACGTGGGCAGCTTCCAGTCCCAGTATCTCCCAGTCCCAGTATCTCCCAGTCCCAGCACCCCCACTTCCAGCATATCCCAATTTCAGTTCCAGTATCTCCCAATCTCCAATCCCAATATTCCCACTTCCATTATCTCCAATTCCAGCACCCCCAGACCCACTATTCCCAGTCCCATCACCTCCCAGTGTCCCCAGTCCCAGTATCTCCCAGTTCCAGCATATCCCAATTTCAGTATCTTCACCTGCAGCCTCTCCAGTCCCAGTCCCAGTATTCCCAGTTAGTTCTGATATCCTCCAATTCCATCATCTCCCACTTCCAGTATCCTCAGTCTCAGTATCCCCAATTCCAGCACCCTCATCTCCAGTACCCCAAGTCCCAGTATTCCCAATTCCAATCCCATTACCTCCCAGTGTCCCCAGTCCCAGTATTCCCAGTCCCATCACCTCCCAGCACCCCCAGTCCCAGTATCCCCAATTCCAATCCCCTTACCTCCCAGTGTCCCCAGTCCCAGTATTCCCAGTCCCATCACCTCCCAGCACCCCCAGTCCCAGTATCCCCAATTCCAATCCCCTTACCTCCCAGTGTCCCCAGTCCCAGTATTCCCAGTCCCATCACCTCCCAGTGTCCCCAGTCCCAGTATTCCCAGTCCCAGCATCTCCATTCCCAATATCCTCCAATTCCAGCTCCCCCATTCCCAGTCTCCCCATCCCCCCC
>NW_011131440.1:0-488 GCF_000146605.3 Meleagris gallopavo
GGGAGGTACAAGGGGGGGGCACACTGGGGGATGGGGGGGCATGGAGGAGAACCCCACACACCCCATAAGCCCCTGTAACCCCGGAACCCCATATAAGCCATAACCCCATATAACCCCATAATCCCATATAACCCCATAATCCCATATAACCTCATAACCCCATATAACTCCATAACCCCATAACCTCATAACCCCATATAACCCCATAACCCCATATAACTCCATAACCCCATATAACTCCATAACCCCATAATCCCATAACCCCATATAACCCCATAACCCCATATAACCCCATAACCCCATAAAGCCATAACCCCATATAACCCCATAACCCCATATAACTCCATAACCCCATAATGCCATATAACCCCATAACCCCATATAACCCCATAACCCCATATAACCCCACAACCCCATAACCCCATATAACCCCATAATCCCATAACCCCATATAACGCCATAACCCCATAGCCCCACACCCCCACGAC
>NW_011131441.1:0-809 GCF_000146605.3 Meleagris gallopavo
GGTCGTGGAGGGACATTGGGGGGATATGGGGGGGCGTGAGGGGACGTGGGGGAGAACATGGGGAGATATGGGAGAGCATGGGAGGATTTGGGGAGGACATGGGGGTTACAGGGGGCACAGAGGGATATGGGAGGGGCTGCGGGGGGAGATGTGAGGGGAAATGGGGGAGGACTGGGGGGGCACGAGGGGATATGGGAGGGCGTGGGAGTATATGGGGTGGGCATGGGAGAATATGGGGTGGACATGAGGGGACTTGGAGGGATATGGGGGACGTGTGGGGATATGGGGAGCATGGGTGGATATGGAAGGGACGTGGGGACATGTCCCGTTGTGTCCTCCCCCCCATGGTGGGTGACAATGCCTTATGGGGGTTGATGACAAAGGTGACAATCTCAATAGGGGCGTCCATGGCGGTGACAGTCCCCATTGTCCCCAGGTGTCCACACCGAGTCGGGGGGGGGCTGCAGTGCGTGCCGGAGCCCCCACCGAGGCCACGTGGAAACCAACGGCACTTTGGGCACCTCTGTCACCCTGCGGTGTCCTTATGGGGACATCCACCTGGGACCACTCCTGGCTGTGCAGTGGCACTTTGGGGGGGTCCTGGTGTGCAGCCAGGGCCGCGTGCCCCCCCCCAGCTGCAGCCCCACATATCGGGGCCGGGCCAGGCTGGGGGGGTCCCGAGGGGACCCTGCTGCTGTGGGGTCTGCAGGATGGGGATGGGGGGACCTACAGCTGCGTGCTGCTGGGGAATGATGACTGCGCCTGCGGGGGGGTGACACTGCGGCTGTGGGGTGAGAGGACGGGGGGGA
>NW_011131442.1:0-616 GCF_000146605.3 Meleagris gallopavo
TTATTTTTTGTGACATAAAGAAAGAGATGGGAAAAGTGGGACGGCAGAACCACAGACGGCTGGGACGAGAGGACCCGGCGAGCCCTGCTGGGGCTGTGATGTGCCGGAGCACCGCGGCTTTGCAGGGACGTGCCGAGGTCCGCCTCCCGGCGCTCTCAGGTGCTTCTTGCTTTTGCAATGTGCAGCTCGGCAGTGGGGGCTTTTCAGCAGAATGTTTTATAACGTCTTGCATCTCAAACATCAACGTCACACCTGAGCTCGCAGCTCCTGCAGCCAGTTCCTACAGGCTGCACCTACGGTCCGCTCAGCCATCAGAGCAGCCGGGGCCAGCGAGTGTGCCGTGGCGGTATGTCATGGAATTGCCACGGAAACGCGCCGTGTTTCAGCGACGTGGAACAAACGCGGTCTCGGCTGAGCCGCTGAGCTGCGGCCACGTTTCCCGCACCGACTCCAGGACTCTCGGGCGGCTGTGCCGGCATTCTGACGCTCCAGTGCCGGGCACGCACCTGCAGCCACCGGGCTCAGCGGACAACGTTCCTGCTGAGCGGAACGGGGCAGCGCCGCTGTGCTGCAGCTGCGGGCGGCCATCGTTCCGCACCGTGCCCGGCCGGGCCGT
>NW_011131443.1:0-812 GCF_000146605.3 Meleagris gallopavo
TCTCGGGGCGGGGCTTAAAGGAGTGGGCGGGGCCGGATTGGGGGCGGACCAATGGGGAGAAGAGGAAAGAGGGTCCAACCCTCACGCCCCAATCAGGGAAGGGGGCATTGACTGGTGGGCGGAGCTAAAGGGTGACGGGGTGGGCGGGGCTTAGCGATTGGGCGGGGCTTACCCTCCGTGTGGGCGGGGCCAGGTCGGGGCCCAATGAAAACCACATCGACGTAATCCATCTGCAGCCGCTGGAGGGCGCTGCGGAGACCTGGAAGGGGCGGCTGTGGGGCAGCCCCACACGTCCCGCCCCATAGATTTTTCCCAGCCCCACAGCTCACCTTCCAGCACTTGTTTCCGTGACAGACCCCGGTCAGATCTAAGGAGGAGGGGGGAGAGATGGTTTCACCCCATAGCTGCCCCACAGCGCCTTCCTTTGTGCCCCATAGCCTTCCCCTCACACCCCATAGATCCTTGTGCCCCATAGCTCCTCCTTGTGCCCCATAGCGTCCCTCTGTGCCCCATAGCTCCTCCTTGTGCCCCATAGCATCCCTCTGTGCCCCATAGCATCCCTCTGTGCCCCATAGCTCCTCCTTGTGCCCCACAGCATCCCTCTGTGCCCCATAGCTCCTCCTTGTGCCCCATAGCATCCCTCTGTGCCCCATAGCATCCCTCTGTGCCCCATAGCTCCTCCTTGTGCCCCACAGCATCCCTCTGTGCCCCACAGCTCCTCCTTGTGCCCCATAGCGTCCCTGTGTGCCCCATAGCATCCCTCTGTGCCCCATATCTCCTTGTGCCCCACAGCCCCCCCCTCACACCCCACA
>NW_011131444.1:0-548 GCF_000146605.3 Meleagris gallopavo
GCTGCCCCACAAGTGACCCCACAGCTGCCCCATAAGTGACCCCACAGCTGCCCCAGAAGTGACCCCACAACTGCCCCACAAGTGACCCCACAGCTGCCCCACAAGTGACCCCACAGCTGCCCCAGAAGTGACCCCCGCTGCCCCACCAGTGCCCCACAACCAACCCCCACCTGCCCCACAAGTTCCCCTAGGATTACCCAGAAGTGCCCCATAGCTGCCCCAGAAGCACCCCGTGATTCTGTCCCTGATTGTCCCCCAATGTCCCCCATGACCTCTGACCCCTGACCCAGTGACCCCTGACCGCATGACCTGTGACCCCTATGACCTCACTGACCCCCGTGATCCCTCTGACTGCCGTTCCTCTGAGCCCCATGACCCTGTGATTTTGGACTCCCGTGACCCCTGACCCCGTGACCCCTGACCCCGTGACCTCTGACCCCCGCAGAGCGTGACGGGGTTCGGCCGGCAGATGATCGAGCGCACGCAGCAGCTGGTGGAGTCGCATTTCTGTGTGAGCAACGGATACCCGGCCGACGCCAAGGTGGGGC
>NW_011131445.1:0-399 GCF_000146605.3 Meleagris gallopavo
CGTCCCCACTCTGTGTCCCCGTGTCCTGGTGACACTTTTGTCCCCACGTCCCCACTCTGTGTCCCCGTGTCCTGCTGACACCTTTGTCCCCGTGTCCCCATTCTGTGTCCCCATGTCCCAGTGACACTTCTGTCCCCACGTCCCCATTCTGTGTCCCCATGTCCTGGTGACACTTCTGTCCCCACGTCCCCATTCTGTGTCCCCGTGTCCTGGAGACACTTTTGTCCCCACGTCCCCACTCCGTGTCCCCATGTCCTGGTGACACTTTTGTCCCCATGTCCCCACTCTGTGTCCCCATATCCCAGTGACACCTTTGTCCCCACGTCCCCACTCTGTGTCCCCGTGTCCTGGTGACACCTTTGTCCCCGTGTCCCCATTCTCTGTCCCCATGTCCTGGTG
>NW_011131446.1:0-855 GCF_000146605.3 Meleagris gallopavo
TATGGGGCAGATATGGGGCAGCTATGGGGCAGCTGTGGGGCAGCCATAGGGTGCTATGGGGCAGGTTTGGGGCAGCTATGGGGCAGCTATAGGGCAGCTGTAGAGCAGCTATGGGGCAGTTATGGGGTATCAATGAGGCACCTATAGGGCAGCTATAGGACAGCCATGGGGCAGCTATGGGGCAGCTATAGGGCAGCCGTAGGGCAGCTATGGATTATCTAGAAGGCAACTATGGGGCAGTTATGGGGTATCCATCGGATAGCTATGGGGCAGCTATGGGGCAGCTATGGGGCAACTATGCGGTATCTATAGGGCAGCTATGGGGCAGCTATGGGGTATCCATCGGATAGCTATGGGGCAGCTATGGGGCAACTATGCGGTATCTATAGGGCAGCTATAGGGCAGCTATGGGGTATCTATAGGGCAGCTATGGAGCAGCTGTGGGGTATCTATAGGGCAGCTATGGGGCAGCTATGGGGCAGCTGTGGGGCCGTACCCATGGGGGTTGCGGGGCAGCCGCAGCAGCAGAGCCCCCCTGGAGCCGTTCTCCGCCCTCAGCCGCCCCACAGCGCCGGAGTCCAGCAGCTGCTCTGCCCCCAAAGTGTGGGGCAGCCCCACGGCGCCGCCCGGCACCGCCATCAACTGCAGCACCGAACCTGCAGCCGCCAGCGCCGCCTGGGGGACACAGCAGAAATGTGGGGCAGAGCCAGAAGTGTGGGGCGGACCCATAAATGTGGGGCGGGCCTGTCTAAGCCCGCCCCCAAGATGCCATTGGCCCAGCCCGATTGCAAGCCCCGCCCCCAGCCCTTATAAGCCCACCTGCACCATACCGTTGGCTCCACCCCGCCACAAGCC
>NW_011131447.1:0-621 GCF_000146605.3 Meleagris gallopavo
TGATGACGATGACGATGATGATGATGACGATGACGATGATGACGATGATGATGGTGATGATGATGGTGATGATGGTGATGATTATGATGATGACGATGATGATGTTGATGACGATGACAATGATGATGACGATGATGATGGCGATGATGATGATGATGATGATGGTGATGATGATGATGACGATGACGATGATGACGATGATGATGGTGATGATGATGGTGATGATGGTGATGATTATGATGATGACGATGATGATGTTGATGACGATGACAATGATGATGATGATGATGATGACGATGATGATGACGATGATGATGATGATGGTTAGGCTGCGGTGCCGGTTGCCACTCCGGCGATGCTCACAGTCGGTTGACGGTAGAGGCGATGGCCGCAGTGATGGCTGCGGTTCCAATCACCGCCACGCGGATGGTTTCGGTTCCGGTTCCGGCCGTGACCACGACCGTGGTCACCCAGCATCCCATCGTGGCCACCAGTGGTGACAGTTCCTGTGTCCCCTCCCCCAGGCTTCCCCTCCAAGCTCTGCACCCGCCCCGACCTCACCAAATTCCTCACCATGATCATCTTCCGCTGCTCCGCGCAGCACGCAGCCGTCAACAGCGG
>NW_011131448.1:0-1250 GCF_000146605.3 Meleagris gallopavo
AGACACTACTACCAACAGCAAAAAGCCAGTTTGCATCTAATGTGAACAAGGGAGATCAGAATGTCAAGGGAAATGTAGATGGATTCAGCTATTTTCTTTACTGTTCTTTTCTGGTCAGAAATATGGTAGAGTCTGATATGAAATTATTTCCTGAGGCATTAGGAAAACATCCAGGGATAGACAGTTTTCTAGAGCAGAAACTATGCAGTCTTTCCTTCTCAAAATTAAATAAAACCTATACAGAGTGTATAATAGGGATAACATGCTACACAAGTATATTAAGTGCTGTTAAAAGATATTATACATTCACAGTGGCCGTCAGCTTGTTAAAGCTTGAATACTGGACAGAATGGGAGAAAAGATCTGGAACTTATAGGCTTCAAAACCATAAATTCCTGACAGACCTCCGGGATTTCTTCTTTCAACCATCTTTTTATCTAATTTCCACAATTTAAAACTGCAACTAGAAAGGATCATATGAGTAAAATTGGTCTTGAATGAGTTAAGTAACAGAAGCATCTTCAGAATAGAAATTTGCTACAGAAATAAATGACTCTGGAAAATCAAAATTCAGAATTCAAACAAGACTTGTAATTTGCAGTATTCATAGAACACTGCAAAGCCCAGAGAACAAAGACCATTCTTATTGGTGTTACCTTCACAGCTGTAAAATTGTAGATAACAGTCCACCTACTATGAGCTCAATGAATCAATGCTGAAGTTTAATGGCCTAGAAGATAATTATTAGAAATCGGTCTAGCGGCACGAGTAGAACAGCTCAGTCTGCAGATAGAATATATACACAACTGAGGTAGATTATAAGGAAAGAAAAGAATGGAGGAAACAGAAGATGCGTAAGGGGATAGGTATGTTTTTTTCTTATTCTGTTAGAATAACAATTCTATTACAAATGTTAAAAAAAAAAAATCAAAATGAACAAACATTCAGAGAAAAAAACACGCAGAAGTGAAAAGCCAGGAGGAATACTTCATACAGAAAAAACAAAATAAATGGACGTTCACCAAATAAAAGTTTTTAAAATTCCTATAAGACATAGAAAAATATGAGATTTAGAAAGATTCTCCAATTAATATTAGTTCATTCAATTAAAATTAAATTCTTTCTATATTCTGAATAAATTATGTCTGAAAGGTTTCGTATTTCAACACTGCAAACAAAAGCTGTAAAATTGTTGACATTACTTTTGGAGCAGCACTCTTAGATATTCTTACAAAATTGATGATAAAAGC
>NW_011131449.1:0-664 GCF_000146605.3 Meleagris gallopavo
GCCCAGAACTGGACACAGTAGTGTAAATGTGGCCTCACCAGTGCAGAGTAGAGCGGGAGGATCACCTCCCTCGACGTGCTGGCCATGCTGTTTTGATGCCAACATGCAGTTGGGCGATCCCACATGGGCCATTTTAACTTTCTGTCAGTTTACAAGAAAACTGTTTCAGAGACTGAGATTTTCAGGAACTGCTATATGCTTGCATCCTGTGCAAGAAGGTGGCATTAGTGCCTAATTCACCTAAGTGCGATTTTGGCTTCCTTGAGTATCTTGCTACTACTGCTTTTTAGTTGTTTAGAATAATCTTAGTGTTTGAGGAGATAATGGGTTTTTGGTTGTTATTGTTGTTTAGGAGTTTATTGTTCCCGTGCATCTTATGGCATGTATTTCTCAAAGCTTTTAGTCATTATTTTACCATTTTATTTATCGTCATTTATTAATCACTTTGTCATAATTTGATCATACCTATAACTTTTGCTTTTTTATATTATTCTGTAATTGTGAACGTAGTCAGTTTTTCAAGAGAGAAGCAAATTCCTGATGCAGTACACAAAAATGTCCTCTCCCTATCTATCACACATGGCAAGGAAATAATAAATGAGTGAATCAGAACATAGAAGCTGAAGGTTATACTATGACAGGCCTCACATCAAAGTCTAGATTC
>NW_011131450.1:0-757 GCF_000146605.3 Meleagris gallopavo
AAAACTCACACTTTCCAGACTTTGGAGGAGGAACCTCTCTGGCCACTCTTTGCTGTTGAAGCCACTCTTGCCACGCCGCGAGGTGTTGCCGGAGACGCGCTGCCGCTTGGAGGGCACGACGGCGCGGGCGATGGGGGGCGGCGGTGGGACCCGGGCTGGGTAGCTGTACATCCTGCGACCCCAAAAAGCTCCGAAATAACCCCAAAAATCCCAAATCTCAAACCCTATCGCATCCCTATAAAGAGGAGCCTGAAAATCTGCTACAGAATGACCCCAAAAATGGAGGAATTTGAACCAAAATGGCAGCGGGGTTGAAAGTAGAATGGATGAGATCTTCAAACTACCCACATTTACCCAAAATGACCCAAATTTGCCCCAAAATGGCCCCAAAAATCCCAAATCCTGATCCCTATCTAACCCTATAATGAGGATCTCTCAAATCTGTTAGAGAATGACCCCCAAAATGGGGAAATTTGACCCAAAATGACATCCGGGTTCACGGTAGAATGGATGCGATCTCCAATCCACCCAAATTTACCCAAAACGACCCAAATTTGCCCCAAAACGGCCCCAAAATCCCAAATCCCGATCCCTATCTAACCCTATAATGAGGATCGTCGCAAATCTGCTACAGAATGACCCCAAAATGGGGAATTTGACCCAAAATGACATCCGGGTTCACAGCGGAATGGATGCGATCTTCAAACCACCCAAATTTACCCAAAACGACCCAAATTTGCCCCAAAATGGCCCCAAA
>NW_011131451.1:0-632 GCF_000146605.3 Meleagris gallopavo
CACGCCTGCACCCACGCCCGCCCCAGGGCCTAAGGTGGGGCACCAGGCCCCGTGCAAGAGCCTTGCACGACTGCGCCAACCCCGCACGCTGCCATGCGCATCCATTGCACGGATTTGCACCCGGCTTGCACGACTGCGCGCCGTTTGCACGCCCGCCGTGCGAAACCCTCGCGCCAACACCGCGCCACTGTGCTGCCCTCGTGCGAAACTTTTGCCCCCTCCGTTGCACAAGGGTCTCTCGTGCAAGACCCTTGCACCAACGCTGCACGCTGCTGCACGCACCCCTTTGCACACCCACCGTGCACAGCACCACGCAGCCCCCCCCACCTCCCAAGTGTTGCTCTTTGCACCCCCACCCCCGTGCAAAACCCCTATGGGCACAAACGCTCCTCTGCCTTGCACGCCTTGCACGCCTTGCACACCTGCACTCCCTGTTTGCACACCCCACCGCCCCCCCGGAGAAAAGCCGTGCACGGCCGCCCCCCATTTTTGCATCTCCTCCCCCCCCCTCCCCATTTTTTCCCCGGGTGCTTCTCTCCCATTTGCACCCCCCCATTTGCACCCCCCCATTTGCACACACACACAAAAACTCCTCCGCCTGACCTCGGCCGGAGGGGTTGGGGTGCGCGCAG
>NW_011131451.1:2174-4524 GCF_000146605.3 Meleagris gallopavo
CAAAGTGAGGTGCCCGCGGTGGGGGGCACCAGCAGTGCAGAGCGTGGCACTGTGACAACGTCCGGGTGGTCCGGGGTGATGTGGGGACAGGGTTGGCACAGCAGTGCCATTGTGGTGACATCCAGCACGGTGACAGGGTTGGTACAGCAGTGCCATCGTGGTGACATCCATTGTGGTAACAGGGGTGGCACAGCGGTGCCATCGTGGTGACATCCAGCATGGTGACAGTGTTGGCACAGCGGTGCCATCATGGTGATGCCCAGCATGGTGCTGGTAGAGGTACAGCTGTCGTGGTGACACCCGTCGCTGTGACACTGTTGGCACAGTACTGCTGTCATGGTGATGCCCATCATGGTGACAGCGTTGGCACAGAGGTGCCATCATAATGATGCTCATCGTGGTGACAGTGTTGGCACAGCAGTGCCATGGCGGTGGTACCCATCACGGTGACAGCATTGGCACAGCGGTGCCATCGTGGGGATGTCCATCACGGTGACACTGTAGGCACAGCAGTGCCATCACGGTGATGTCCATCACGGTGACACTGTAGGCACAGCAGTGCCATCACGGTGATGTCCATCACGGTGACACTGTAGGCACAGCAGTGCCATCACGGTGATGTCCATCATGGTGACAGAGTTGGCACAGCAGTGCCATGGCAGTGGTACCCATCACGGTGACAGCATTGGCACAGCGGTGCCATCGTGGTGATGCTCATCGTAGTGACAGTGTTGTCACAACGGTGCCATGGCAGTGGTACCCATCATGGTGATATTGTAGTCACAGTGATGCCATCATGGTGATGCTCATCGTGGTGACAGTGTTGTCACAACGGTGCCATGGCAGTGGTACCCATCATGGTGATATTGTAGTCACAGTGATGCCATCATGGTGATGCTCATCGTGGTGACAGTGTTGGCACAGCGGTGCCATGGCGGTGGTACCCATCATGGTGATATTGTAGTCACAGTGATGCCATCATGGTGATGCTCATCGTGGTGACAGTGTTGGCACAGCAGTGCCATGGTGGTGGTACCCATCATGGTGACAGCGTTGGCACAGCAGTGCCATCACAGTGATGCTCATCGTAGTGACAGCGTTGGCACAGCAGTGCCATGGCAGTGGTACCCATCATGGTGACAGCGTTGGCACAGCAGTGCCATCACGGTGACCCCCATCGCGGTGACAGTGTTGGTACAGTGGTACCATCATGGTGATGCTCATCATGGTGACAGTGTTGGCATAGCAGTGCCATCATGGTGACATCCGTCGCTGTGATCGCCTTGGCACAGCGGTGCCATCATGGTGACATCCATCACGGTGACAGCGTTGGCACAGCAGTGCTGCCACGGTGACAGCCGTTGCAGTGACAGTGTTGGCACAGCAGTGCCATGGCAGTGCTACCCATCATGGTGACGCTGTAGGCACAGCAGTGCCATCACGGTGACGTCCATCACGGTGACAGTGTTGGTACAGTGGTACCATCACGGTGATGCTCATCATGGTGACAGTGTTGGCACAGCGGTGCCATGGCGGTGGTACCCATCACGGTGACAGTGTTGGCACAGCAGTGCCATCATGGTGACATCCATCGCTGTGATCGCCTTGGCACAGCGGTGCCATCACGGTGACATCCATCACGGTGACAGTGTTGGCACAGCAGTGCCATGGCAGTGCTACCCATCACGGTGACGCTGTAGGCACAGCAGTGCCATCACGGTGACGTCCATCACGGTGACAGTGTTGGTACAGTGGTACCATCACGGTGATGCTCATCATGGTGACACTGTAGGCACAGCAGTGCCATCACGGTGACATCCATCGCTGTGATCGCCTTGGCACAGTGGTGCCATCACGGTGACATCCATCACGGTGACAGCCGTTGCAGTGACAGCGTTGGCACAGCGGTGCCATGGCAGTGGTACCCATCATGGTGACAGCGTTGGCACAGCGGTGCCATGGCAGTGCTACCCATCATGGTGACAGCGTTGGCACAGCGGTGCCATCACGGTGACCCCCATCGCGGTGCCGCTGTGGGCGCAGCGCTGCCCATCACGGTGCCATCACCCACGGCAGCGTCGTCCCCTGCACGGCGGCGGTGCCCAACAGGGACAGCTCTGGCGCTGCCGCTCGTGCCGGTGGTGCCCACCCCGGTGCCATCCAGCGGTGCCGCCGGGTTCGGTGCTCCCGGTCCGGTGCTGCCATCTGTCCCAGCTGTTGGCACCCGCTGTAGCCGTGCCCGGTATGACGGCGCCGTCCGGGTGACGCCGGCGGTGCGGGGACCCTTTCAGGCCTCCGAGGCCGCCTGGGGTTTCAGCTGTGCCTTCTCCATGGCTGTGCCGTAGGGCAT
>NW_011131451.1:5912-6813 GCF_000146605.3 Meleagris gallopavo
CTGCAGTGCGTGGCTGTGCTGGCTCTGCTCCTGCTCCTATGGGTGGGGGGCGGGTTGGGGACCGTGCTGCGTCCCCCCCCACCCCCCGGTGCCATCCCTGCCACCTCCAGGTGACACCGCTGTCCCCTCCCATGATGCTCCTCGTTTCCCACTGCCACTCCATGTCCCCAGTGCCACCCAGTGCCACCCAGGGTCACCCAATGTCCCCAGCACCCATCTCTCATTGTCACCCAGTGCCCCCCAGTGCCACTCAGTGCCCATTTCTCATTGCTCCCCGCTGTCACCACCCAGTGCCACCCAGTGTCACCCAGTGTCACCCAGTATCCCCAGTAATCCCAGTACTCAACCCTTGGTGCCACCCAGTGACACCCAATGTCCCCCGTGACCATCTCTCACTGCTACCCAGTGCCACCCACTGTCCCCAGCACTCATTGTCACCCAGTGCCACCCAGTGCCCCCAGTGCCACCCAGTGTCCCCAGGACTCACATCTCATTGCCACCCAGTGCCACCCAGTGCCCATTTCTCATTTCTCCCCACTGTCACCCAATGTCACTCAATGCCACCCAATGTCCCCAGTGCCTCTAGTGCCACCCAGAGTCACTTAGTGCCCCCAGTGTCCATCTCTCATTGTCACCCAGTGCCACCTAGTGTCACCCAGTGTCCCCAGTAATCCCAGTATCCATCCCTTGGTGCCACCCAGTGACACCCAATGTTCCCTGTGCCCATCTCTCATTGTCACCCAATGCCACCCAGTGCCACCCAGTGCCTCCAGTGCCACCCAGTGCCACCCAGTGTCCCCAGTGCCCATCTCCCACTGCTACCCAGTGCCACCCAGTGCCACCCAGTGTCCCCAGTGCCCATCTCCCACTGCTACCCAGTGCCACCCAGTGCCACCCAGTG
>NW_011131452.1:0-1064 GCF_000146605.3 Meleagris gallopavo
AAAAACCCACAACAAAATGGGCCATTTTTGGGGCTTTTCCCCTTCCAGAGTTTGCCCCTTTTTTTTTTTTGCTATTTTTCCTGCTCAACCTCACAGAATTTCCCCTTTTCTCCCCCCCCAAAATCGATCCCAAAAAGCCCCAAATTCCCCCCAAAATGTTTCCCTGTCCCAAAATCCCACTTTTTTTCCCCCAAAGGGTTTTTCCAGGCCATGGATGGGGACAAAGATGGCGTCGTCACCTTCGGACTCCTGCAGGTGGGTGCTCATTTTGGGGGCATTTTGGGACATTTTGGGGCGTTTTGGGGCATTTGGGGCATTTCGGGACATTTGAGGGGCATTTTGGGGGTACTTAGGGGCATTTAGAGGCATTTTGGGGGCATTTTGGGGCATTTTGGAGGCATTTGGGGGTATTTGGGGGCATTTGGGGGCATTTGGGGGCATTTAGAGGCATTTTGGGGGCATTTTGGGGACATACGGGGACACTTTGGGTTCATTCTGTGATCATTTGGGGCCATTTGGGGATCATCTGGGGATTGAGGTCTTTCGGGGTGATTTTGGGGCCTTCGGGTTCATTTTGGGGGCAGTTATGGGGTCATTTCAGGCCATTTAGGGATCATTTGGGATCACTTTGGTGTCATTCGGGGCCATTTTGGGGTTAATTGCGCTCCGTTTGGGGGCATTTGGGATCACTTGGGAGGATTTGGGGCCGGTTTGGGTGCATTTGGGGTCGATTTGGGGCCGTTTTAGGACCGCTCGGCTCCATTTTGGCTTCACTGAGCCCCACATTGACCCCATTTGGGGACATTTTGGGGTTCTTTGCTCACTTTGGGGTCTCTTTGCCCCCCTCCCCGCAGTGGCTGCAGCTCACCATGTTTGCCTGAGCGCCCGTGGGACGGCGACGACCCCAAAGCAACGCCGACCCCACAGCAGTGCTGACCCCAAAGCAACGCAGGGCTGACCCCACAGCAATGCCGACCCCACAGCAGTGCTGACCCCAAAGCAACGCAGCGCTGACCCCACAGCAACGCCGACCCCACAGCAGTGCTGACCCCACAGCAACGCAG
>NW_011131453.1:0-426 GCF_000146605.3 Meleagris gallopavo
GACCCCACTACAGCCCCCAGACCCCACTGCAGACCCCATTACAGCCCCCAGACCCCATTGCAGACCCCATTACAGCCCCCAGACCCCATTGCTGACCCCATTACAGCCCCCAGACCCCATTACAGCCCTCAGACCCCATTGCAGACCCCATTCCAGACCTCAGACCCCATTACAGCCCCAAGACCCCATCGCTGACCCCATTACAGCCCCCAGACCCCATTGCAGACCCCATTCCAGACCTCAGACCCCATTACAGCCCCAAGACCCCATCGCTGACCCCATTACAGCCCTCAGACCCCATCACTGACCCCAGACCCTATAACGGACCCCATTAAAGCCCCCATTAACCCTCCTGCAGCCCCCAGACCGCATTACAGCCCCCAGACCCCATCACAGCCCCCAGACCCTATAACGGACCCCACCGCA
>NW_011131454.1:0-418 GCF_000146605.3 Meleagris gallopavo
AACCCCAAATCAGATCCCAAATCAGATCCCAAATTACAACCCCAAATCAGATCCCCAATCTAACCCCAAATTACAACCCCAAATCAGATCCCAAATCTAACCCCAAATTACAACCCCAAATCAGATCCCAAATTGAGCCCCAAATCGAACCTCAAATCTACCCCCAAATCAGATCCCAAATCAGATCCCAGATCCACCCCAAAATCTGACCCCAAATCTGATCCCTAATCCAACCCCAAATCTGATCCCTAATCCAACCCCAAGTCTTACCCCAAATCAAACCCCAATCCCAATTCAACCCCCAACCCCAACCTCAGATCAATCCCAATCCCAATCCCAACACAACCCCAATCCCAATCCCAATCCCAACACAACCCCCATCCCAATCCCAATCACAACCCCAACCCCAATCCCAACC
>NW_011131455.1:0-384 GCF_000146605.3 Meleagris gallopavo
AGGGAATGAGAGGAAATAAGAGCCCCTTAAGCTTTTAATTCTTAAGGTGTGGTAAAGCTCATTAAAATAAACTCCCAATACGGAATTAAATGAACATTTTCCACACACAAACCAAAACTTCTACATAATGGTGGGAAGAGTGTCTGTGTGAATGGTCTGGACTCATCATTATCTTCTGCACTCTGCACAGGACTCCATGCCCAGGACCTGCAGATGCCCCAACAGCAGCTCCATCAGCGAGTTCCTCCTGCTTGGCGTTGGTCAGACACGACGGCAGCTGCAGCTCCTGCACTTCTGGCTCTTGCTGGGCATCTACCTGGCTGCCTCCTGGGCACGGCCTCATCAGCACAGCCGTAGCCTGCCACCACCGCCTGCACAGCCCCA
>NW_011131456.1:0-961 GCF_000146605.3 Meleagris gallopavo
GGGATTTGGGTGGGAGACGGGCGGGATTTCGGGAGATTTCGTAGGATTTGATGAAATTTCGGGAGATTTCGGGAGATTTCGTGAGATTTCGTGAGATTTCTTGAGATTTCGTTTAATTTCGTTTAATTTCGTTTAATTTCGTTGTTGCGGGGCCGGGGAGAGGAACGGCGCATCCCGAGCGCCTTTGGGACGCGCGGATCCAAGGGGGGGACGGGGGGGTCCATTTCAACCCGACTCCCCCTCAGGGCCGCCCCGGTGACCCCTCCCCAGGTGTGGGGGGTGGCTGAGGGTCCTCCGAACCACATCGGAGCTGGGGGGGGTGCGGGGCTCCTCTGGGCCGGGATGTCGGGGATGCGGCACCGGGGGGGGGGGGGACCGGGTTTACGACCCCCGTTTGTCTGCTGTGTGTACGGGGCTGGGGGGGGGGTCCGTTCGTTGCACACTCACCCCGCCCTCGTGGCTGTGTTTGCACGGGGGCGGCCGCTTCCACCCGTGGGCTCTGAGCACAAAGAGAGAAACGAAGGCGGCGTGGAAACGACCGGATAAAGGCGCGGGAGGAGAAATTAAGCAATAATTAAATACTAATTAAGAAGTTTGGGGGGGGGATAACCGCACCTAGCTCTGCAGGGCTGCGCGTACCCCGCACCCCCGTGCGCGCTCCCGCCGTGCCGGCCCCCATTCACGCGGCTGCGGACGTTTCCCTCGCGCTCCCGCACGCTTTTCTCGCCCGTCTCCCGCACGGCCCGCGCGTTTTTTCTTCGCTCCCACGCGCGACCGCCGTGGCCGCAAAGGGACGCACCGCATCCGTGCCTTTTTCCCCCGCATTCGTGCACCTTTTCCTCGCGCCGGCCCCGCACGCTTTCCCCATTTGCGCCACATTTCCCCGTTTCCCTGCACTTTTCGACCCCCGTCCCCACACATTTCCCGGCCCTATAAATTCGACCCGTCCCCATACGTCCCC
>NW_011131456.1:9066-9709 GCF_000146605.3 Meleagris gallopavo
CACAGAGTTGTGTCACTGATGTGGGGTCATTGGGTGTGGGGTCACTGGTGTAGGGTTGTTGAATGGGGTCGCTGAGTGGGGATGTTGAGTTGGGTCGTTGGTGTGGGGTCATTGGTGTGGGGTTGTTGATGTGGGGTCATTGGGTGTGGGGTCGCTGAATGAGTATGTTGAGTTGGGTTGTTGGTGTGGGGTCATTGGTATGGGGTTGTTGGTGTGGGGTCATTGGTGTGGGGTTGTTGGTGTGGGGTCATTGGGTGTGGGGTCACTGGGTATGGGGTTGTTGAATGGGGTTGCTGAGTGGGGATGTTGAGTTGGGTCGTTGGTGTGGGGTCGTTGGTGTGGGGTCGTAGGTGTGGGGTCGTTGAGTGGGGATGTTGAGTTGGGTTGTTGGTGTGGGGTCGTTGGTGTGGGGTTGCTGAGTGGGGATGTTGAGTTGGGTCGTTGGTGTGGGGTCATTGGTGTGGGGTTGTTGGTGTGGGGTCATTGGTGCGGGGTCATTGGTGTGGGGTTGTTGGTGTGGGGTCATTGGTGTGGGGTCGTTGGTGTGGGGTCGTTGGTGTGGGGTTGTTGAGTGGGGTTGTTGGTGTGGGGTCATTGGTGTGGGGTCATTGGTGTGGGGTTGTTGGTGTGGGGTCATTGGTGT
>NW_011131458.1:0-604 GCF_000146605.3 Meleagris gallopavo
TTTTTTAATTTTTCCTTTACAGAAGCAAGATAGCAAAGCTCAAAGTTTACAAATATCCTAGAATATTGGCAGTCCGTCTGGACTTTTCAAGGTCATGTTTTCAGAGAGTACTGGTGAAACAGATAAACTTTCCCATGAAGCTCTCTGAGAGCAGAGAGAGAGATTCGTTCTAAAAAAACTAAAAAGCAACTGTTGCCCGCATTTTCCACCAAGAATGTCAACGGTTTACAGGCTGGTTTGATTCCGTGACTAGCGGGGCGGAGGGATCCGTGGATCCGCGCCTCCGGAAAAGGGAAACAGGGGACCCCAAAATAATTGAAAACAGCGGCAAGGATCTGAGGTGAAACAAACTAATTTACTAAATATAGTATCAGCAAAATATAATGAGAGAGAGAGAGTGTGTCTGAAAGGTGGATAGGCCTCACCACAACGCTGAGGTGAGAAGAGCAGTCCAGTTGAGCCAATGAAGAAAAGCAGAAGGAGAAGAGCAGACGGAGAAGTGTAGGCAAAGAAGAGCAGGCAAAGAAGAGAACATCAGGTGACCTTGCCGGGAGTTATATCTCCTCACTGACCACAAAGCCCCCTGGGGAAATGTAGCTCTTCT
>NW_011131459.1:0-712 GCF_000146605.3 Meleagris gallopavo
AAAAAGCCTATCCTGAAAGCAAGCTATCTCTGGGTTTGCTCACACCTCATTCTGGGTTTACTTACACTTTACATTGTTTATTTCTCACACTTTACACCAGATTTACACATTATTTACTCTGGGTTTACTCATACTTTACTTTGGGTGTACACAGATCTCTCACAGGGTTTTACTCACACTTTAGCCCACGTTTACTAATACTTTACACTGGGTTTACTCACATTTTATTTCACATTTACTCACACTTTACTCCAGGTGTATTTACGCTCAACTTGGGGTGTAGTCACACTTTGTCCGGGTTTTACTCACACTTGAGTCCAGGTTTACTCATACTTTACTGCAAGTTTACTCTCAGGTTTTACTCACACCATACTCCAGGTGTATTCTCACCTTCATGTTTTACTCGCAGTTTACTTCCTCCATTCAAGAGTTATTCAAGCTTTTTTCTTTTCTCCAGGTTTTACTCACACTGCGCAACTGCTGTACTCACACTCTATTCCGTGAGTACGCACACCTTACTTCAAGATTTATCCACACTTTACACTGGGTCAACACGCACTTTACTTCTGGTTACCTCACACTTTACTCTTGGTTTATTGATACTTTATTCCTGCTTTACTTTGTCTTTTCTCCAGGTTTTATTCACATTCTACTCTGGGTATATTCACAATCTTCTCCAGGTTTACTCACACATTACTCCGAGTTTACTCAC
>NW_011131460.1:0-1198 GCF_000146605.3 Meleagris gallopavo
AGGGCGGACATGAGGCTGTGTACGAGCATAACTAATGCGGCAGCACAGAGTGCATTCCCATGAGAAAATATTAGGAGTTAAGATAGGAGACACAACATCCTTGGGCAGCTGTAAACAGCAGGCCTTAAACAGCAGGCCCACATCCGCAGCTATGCTCTGTGGATATGTGGGGGGCTGATAAGCGGATGAGCTCAGCGGCAGGGGTGAATGCTGGCTGAGCATTGGTTGAAGCTAGGCAGCCCACCTAGACGCCCACCTTGTGCTCCAATAGTAAGTGAACACATGTGTATTAGAATCATATATAAACTCTGTGTGTGCAACAATAAAGTGAGGCTTGATCACTCATATTGAGTACTGTCGTGCTTCCCTGCTTGAGAACAATCTGATTAGGACACTATCAGTGGCAACCATGGATCCAGCGTGGTTCATAGTTCAGTCACTGATCTTCAGTAGTGGTGGATCGTCGGGCATCGTTGTTCTGTTGACAACGACGGCAACGACGACGATGACCATGGCGATGATGGCCCCTTTTCAATGCTTTCAAAGTGGTCCAGTCAGCTTCCTTTGGAGTGACAGCTCAAATCCAAAGTGGTTGAGTCAGCTCTCCTTGGAGTGGCAGCTTCTGGTTCTGGGATCTCAGCAGAAACTCCTTTGTTCCCACCTTCCGGGCCTTGCCAGCAGATAAGAGGGAGCAGGGATGCCCATCTGCATCCTGTTTTTCACAGGACACAATAGTATCATTCCCCAGTTTTCCCATACCAAGCTGGAGCTATTTAGTCACAGGCCAGATCTTCCACCAGTAAACACTCCTGAGCACCCTCTTCCCGAGACAAGCAGCTCTGGAGAAAGGGGCTTTCAAATGTTCCCAAAGTGATGTCTGTTGTCACACAGTAGCACCCATTATTTGGCTCCTCAACAAATCAATCAGAGTCTTATCACAAGAATTACCTCAGGAAGCAAGCTTTTAGCCAAAAAACATAGAAGGATTCTCACAAATACCCAATTCTCTTCAAAAAAACTACTTTCCCAAAAAAAGCAAAAATCCATAATTTTTCCTAAAAATCGTCCCAAAAAAAACATAAAATCCCCCCCCAAAAAACAAATTTTCCCTGCAAAAGCCGAACTTAAAAAAAAAAAACACAATTTTTTCCCAATTTCTTCACCATAAAAACATTTTTTCCCAATTTTTTTTTTTACC
>NW_011131460.1:2876-3234 GCF_000146605.3 Meleagris gallopavo
ATTGACATTGTGGGTGTCAAAACACAATTTTCGGTCAAAAATCTGCATTTGGGGGGGGGTTAGAATTCACATTTTTGGTTAAACTTCACATTTTTTGGGTCAGTCTTCACAATTTTGGGACAGAAATTGACAATTTTGTGGGCAAAGTTTGCGATTTTGGGTCAAAATAGTAGTTTTTTGGGACGGAATCATTTTGTGGTATCTGAGTGTTCTTTCTGGAGTCAGAGGTCACAATTATGAGATCAGAATTGTCAAAATACACAGTTTTGGGACCAAAATTCACTTTTTGGGGTCAGAGTTCACATTTTGGGGGTCAAACAACACATTTCTGGGGTCAAATTTTCACAGTTTTGAATCA
>NW_011131461.1:0-1075 GCF_000146605.3 Meleagris gallopavo
TCCCGTCCCGTCCCGCTCCTCCTGGCGCGAAGCGGAACTCGACGAGCACCGCGCTGCGGTCCGTTCGCAGCCATTTCGAGGGGAATCATTCATCGGTTCTAAATTTCCTTTACCTCCGGAAAATCTCGCAAGAGTAAACGACCGTAATAGCAGTGTAATTGTCTGCTGTGTTTTTTGTTGCCGTTGTTTTTGAGAAATCGATTCGGGCTCCAATAACTCATCGCGGCGCGTTACACCAAAAAAAAAAAAAAAAAAGCCAAAAACAAACACAAGAACAAAACAACCCATTCCAATAAGGAAACAGGAGAACGAAATTATTGCCGCTTCCTGAACTCTCTGCTTATGATCCCAATAATTAAAATGTGCGGTAATGGCTCCTGCAGCCTCGGATCTCCGGGGGTAATTCTCGGAAATGAATGGAGGGGGGCACGGAGGGGGCCGGGAGCCGCAGGATGCGCTCAGAGCTCCGCGGGGACGCGGCGGGACGCGGAGCGAGGATTTCCCTCCCGCAAAGCAACTTTTGTGGTGCGGTTTCCGCACCGCTGCCTTCCCCCGGGGATGTGTGTGGGGGTGAGAACAACACTGAGAATCCTCCAATAGAAAAAAAAAAAATATGAGGAGGGGGGGAATAATAATAAAAAGACCCTCCCCGCCTCCAAAGCCCGGTGGGAATGGGGTGCCCCGTGGGGGCCTCAATGCCTGCGCTGGGGCGCGGAGCGGGGCCGCGGGGAAACCTCCGCACCGCACCGCCCTCCTCCGCCCTTCTCAGCGGTGAGTTTTTACATTATTAGTACTTCTTTTTATTAGTATTATTCTTTTTTTTTCTTTTCGGTAGGGGGTTGGGGTGAAGCGTGAGCTGGTGTTTATGAGAAGCCCTATGACTCCCGTTCAGCTCATCCTGGAGGACGACACCGAGCTGTGTTCCTTGAGGAATTGGGGTGGTGACGTCTTTTCTGATACCCCGATTATTACGTGACTGGGGGAGAAAAAAAAAAAAGCAAAAAAAAAAAAAAGACATTTGATTCATGAATAAAAATCCGTCCGCCGCCACGGGGGGCAACAGCCAATATTGCCC
>NW_011131462.1:0-501 GCF_000146605.3 Meleagris gallopavo
ACGGCTGCACGTTGGGCTGCAGTGTGTGGGGGTACGGCTCTATGTAGGGGCACAGCTCTGTGTGGGGCACATGGGGGTACAGCTCTATATGGGGTACGGCTCTATGTAGGGGCACAGCTCTGTATGGGGCACATGGGGGTACAGCTCTATATGGGGTACGGCTCTATGTAGGGGCACAGCTCTGTGTGGGAGCACATGGGGGTACAGCTCTATATGGGGTACAGCTCTATGTAGGGGCACAGCTCTGTGTGGGGGCACAGCTCTGTATGGAGTACAGCTCTGTGTGGGGACACAGATCTATGTAGGGGTACAGCTGTGTATGGGGCACAGCTGTTTATGGGGCACAGCTCTATGTAGGGGCACAGCTGTGTATGGGGTACAGCTCTATGTAGGGGCACAGCTCTGTGTGGGGGCACAGCTCTGTATGGGGCACAGCTGTGTATGGGGTACGGCTCTATGTAGGGGTACAGCTGTGTATGGGGCACAGCTGTTTATGGGGCA
>NW_011131463.1:0-534 GCF_000146605.3 Meleagris gallopavo
TAAGGTCCCCATAAGGACCCCATAACCCCACAAAGACCCATAGGGACCTCATAGGGACTCTATAACCCCATAATGACCCCATAAGGACCCCCTAAAACCTTCCACACTCTCCCCACCGTTGCTCATCATCTTGCAGTGCCCGCTGTCCTCCAGCACCCATAGGGACCCATAGGGACCCCATAATGACCCCATAAGGACCCCATAACCCCACAAAGACCCATAGGGACCCCATAAGGACCCTGTAAGGACCCCATAAGGACCCCATAACCCCATAAAACCCCATAATGACCCCATAAAACGTTCCACACTGTTGCCACCGTTGCTCATCACCTTGCAGTGCCTGCTGTCCTCCAGCACCCATAGGGACCCATAGGGACCCCATAATGACCCCATACGGACCCCATAAGGACCCCATAACCCCACAAAGACCCATAGGGACCCCATTAGGACCCCATAAAACCCCCTAATGACCCCATAAGGACCCCATAAAACCTTCCACGCTCTCCCCACCGTTGCTCATCACCTTGCAGTGCC
>NW_011131464.1:0-347 GCF_000146605.3 Meleagris gallopavo
ACGCACGCACACACTATACACGCACGCACACACTATACACGCACACACACACTATACACGCACACACTATACACGCACACACTATACACGCACACACTATACTCGCACACATTATATATACTCGCACACATTATATATACTCGCACGCACTATACACGCACGCACTATACACGCACGCACTATACACGCACGCACACACTATACACACTATACACACTATACACACACACACACACACACTATACACGCACGCACACACTATACACGCACGCACACACTATACACGCACACACACACTATACACGCACACACTATACACGCACACACTATACACGCACACACTATAC
>NW_011131465.1:0-589 GCF_000146605.3 Meleagris gallopavo
CACTGCGATCCCACAAAACCCCACTGAGATCCCACAAAACCCCACTAAGAACCCAACAAACACAATGAGAACCCCAAAAATCCCATCCAGAACCCAACAGAACCCAACAAATCCCACTGAAACCCAAAAAAACCCAACAAATCTGTTCAAGAACCCAACAGAACCCAACGAATCCCATCCAGAACCCAACAGAACCCAACAAACCCCACTGAAACCCAACAAAACCCAACAAATCCCATCCTGAACACAACAAAACCCAACAAATCCCACCCAGAACCTAACAGAACCCAACAAATCCCACCCAGAACCCAACAGAACCCAACAAATCCCATTCAGAACCAAACAGAACCCAACAAACCCCACTGAAACCCAACAAAACCCAACAAAACCCAACAAATCCCATCCAGAACCCAACAAAACCCAACAAACCCCACTGAAACCCAACAAATCCCATCCAGAACCCAACAGAACCCAACAAAACCCAACAAAACCCAACAGAACCCAGAAAACCCTACTGAAACCCAACAAAACCCAACTAATCCCATCCAGAACCCAACAGAACCCAACGAATCCCATCCAGAACCCAACA
>NW_011131466.1:0-647 GCF_000146605.3 Meleagris gallopavo
GAATCAGCAAGCAGGAGAAACGCTCCTTGAGGATAGATGAACTTTATATGCTTCCTACTATAATTTGCATTCTTCAGACTACTCAGTCCCATAGCACTCCATAAATAGGCCATTCTTTCTGATCCATTTTCATGGGTCACGATTTTCAGCAAACAGTGAGAATAACACTAAGGTTAGAGTGACCAGGATTGTGCAGTTCTGATGCAGATGTGCTGCCACAGTTCATCTTTTGTTTTTTGTCACGTTTCCTTGAGTCAAACGTAAATAAGAAGCAGCAGAATATATGACTGCCATCTGGCTCTCAGTGCTGTATTATTTCATTACTGCAGAGTTACCACGGAACTGTCTGTGCCTTTGAGAAAACTGGGATAGTATCTCTCTTAAGGAGGAAGAGCTATTCAGTCGAAATGGTCTGCTCACGACAGTGTACTAACCCCACAAATGTTTGAATAACCCCCTCTTGGAAAGAGAGATATTTTTGGCATTCCTATCTGCCATTAAGTGGGAGTTCTTTCCAGGACAAACAGGAGCTATGGTTCCCATTATTAACTTCTTGTATCTTGTATTGAAACTGGTGCTGTACCTCTCACTCTAATTTCCAGGGATGTTTACACCAATAATGGTATCTAGCAGACAGCGTAAGTAAG
>NW_011131467.1:0-577 GCF_000146605.3 Meleagris gallopavo
TATGGGTCCCTATGGGTCCCTGTGGGTCCCTATGGGTCGCTATGGGTCCCTGTGGGTCGCTATGGGTCTCTATGGGTCGCTATGGGTCGCTATGGGTCCCCGTGGGTCTCGTTGGCGCAGCATTGGCTGCCCGGCAGCCCCTTGTGGTGGCGGTGCTGCAGTGCTGCAGTGCTGCAGTGGTTGCTGCAGCCGTTGCTGCAGTCGCTGTGCAATGGGGCGCAGCGCGGTGCCGGACAGACGGACGGCGTGGGACGGACGGGCGCTGCTCAGCCCCACCCGCGGCCCCATTGTTCTGCAATGCCGCCCCAACACCCCCTCACACCCCATAACCCCAAACCCATAACTGCAACCCCATCACCCCATAACCCCACACACCCCATAACTGCAACCCCATCACCTCACACCCCGTAACTGCAACCCCATAACCCCACACCCCATCACCCCACACACCCCATAACTGCAACCCCATCACCCCACACCCCATAACCCCACGCACCCCATAACTGCAACCCCATCACCCCACACCCCATAACCCCACACCCCATAACTGCAACCCCATCACCCCACACCCATAACT
>NW_011131468.1:0-792 GCF_000146605.3 Meleagris gallopavo
AAACCGACCCCGTAACTGACCCCAAATCGACCCCGTAATTGACCCCAAACCGACCCCATAACCGACCCTAAACCGACCCCACAACCAGTCCCATAACCGACCCCATAACCGACCCTACAAGCACCCCACTTGTGGGGTGCGACCCACAGGGGGGATTCCACATCCCCACACCCTGCCCCCACACCCTGCCCCATAGCCCCCCCTAACCCCACACAGAACCCCATAAACCCACACAGCGCCCCATAACCGCACAAAAACCCCATAACCCTACAAAGAATCCCATATAACCCCAACCCAAGCCAACAAGGACCACAAAACGAACACAAAATCTTTTCTTTGGGGGGGGTGGGGGGGGGCGGTGACGCAGCCCCCGTGTGGGGCACGAGTTGGGGGGCAGCCCCACAACCCCCCGAATTTAATGGGATCCCCCAAATCCCCCAATTTAATGGGATCCCAAATCCCAACTCCCCCCCCCACTTCTATGGGGTCCCGCAGCGCCCCTTTAACACCGCGGTCCCGCAGCGCCACCTAGCGGTTGGATTTGGCAACGCGCTCCAGTTCGTCCTTCTTCTTAATGGCGTAGGAATTGGAGGAGCCCTTGGGGGGGGGGGGGCGGGTGTTAATAAAGGCTGCGGGGGTAATTAATGAGGGGGTAATTAATTAATTATGGGGACCCCTCCCCAAGCTCACCTTGGCGGCGTTGATGAGTTCATCTGCCAAACATTCAGCAATGGTTTTGATGTTTCGGAAGGCGGCCTCACGGGCACCGGTACAGAGCAGCCAGATGGCCTG
>NW_011131469.1:0-393 GCF_000146605.3 Meleagris gallopavo
AATGGTTTTTAAACATACTCAGGGATGGTGACTCAATTCTTAACAACCTTTTCAGGAAAGAAGTTTTTCCTGATATACAACCTATGCTTCCCCTGGTACAACTTAAGGCCATTTCCCTTCATCCTGTCACCTCTCACCAGTGAGAACAGACCAACTGCACTCTTGTTGTAAGTACCTTTCAGATATTGGAAGAGAGCAGTAAGGTCTGCTTACTGCAGCCTTCTTTTCCCCAGACTGAAAAGTCCCAGTTCCTTCAGTCTCTCCTCATAGGGCATATTCTCCAAGGCCTTCACAAGACTTGTTGCCCTTCTTTGGACCTGCTCCAGCACCTCAATGTCCTTTCTGTAGTGAGGTGCCCAAAACTGAACACAGTACTTGAGGTAAGGCCTCACC
>NW_011131470.1:0-779 GCF_000146605.3 Meleagris gallopavo
AATGATTGGGACCAGACGGGGAGGGGGGGGAAGGGTGAACGGGCGCCCGGAGGGGATCCTGCCATGGGTGCCGAGAGCTCCGGCTGAGCCGCTCGACGCGGGGGGTGGCAGCTCCGTACCGTGGCAATGCCATCGCCTTGGAGTGGTGGTCGTGGGTGCCGAGGGGTGACACCCAACCACGCCCTCACGTCCGCGGTGACAGCCACGCAGGGACAGTGGCACCACAGGGACAGCCACCCCGGCCGTCCCCCCGCCGCCTTGTGACCCACGGTGGCCGATGGCGGCCTCTGCGCCGGGCGGAAGGTGCCGGCGTGGCTCCAGGGTCAGAGGTGGCACTGGGCGCTGAGGGCTCTGTGCCCCCTTTCCCCTCCCTGCACACGAGCGCCGTCCCCCTGCTGTGGCCCTTCGCCCCCGGGGGGCTGTCACCAGCTGTTCCACGGCACGTCCAAGCCGTTGTCACAGCCACCCCAAGGAACGAGAGCTCTGCTATCACCGTGCTCGGGCACTGCCCGGTGCCGCGTGGCTCTGCTGAGAGCACGGCAGCGTGGGCACAGGACAGCAGCAGCGCCGGCACGAGGCCACGGCGCCCTCCGGCTGCCCAGATCCGACCACGAGGCGGTGACACAATGCGGGGGTGCCCGCACGGGCCGTGACACCGCCGCCGCTTCCTCCCCGTGGGCGCCGCACACTGAGCGCGTTGTCGTGCACGGCCCGGCCGGAAGGACATCCTCCTCCGTGCTGGCCGAGGGCCGGGCTGGGAACAACGGGCACCGCAGCCG
>NW_011131471.1:0-785 GCF_000146605.3 Meleagris gallopavo
ATTATGTTGATGATCTCCTGCTGACATCCGACTCACTGGAGGCAGTAGGACAGGCGGCAGATTCATTAACTATAACTCTTACACTTTGTCAGAGTTATAGGAATAGTAAGAGTGTGTCTCAGTGATGCACCGGAAGGAATACTGGTCGCTCCACCGCAGAAGAGTCCCGTTCAGGAGGGAAAATACCCTATCCCTGAATATGCTTGGTACACAGATGGATCCAGCAAGGGCAATCCGAGCAAGTGGAGAGCAATAGCATACCATCCTTCTACGGAGACAATCTGGTTTGATGAGGGGGATGGTCAGAGCAGCCAATGGGCAGAACTGCGAGCCGTGTGGATGGTTATAACGAAGGAGCCCAGTGACGGTATCCTGAACATCTGTACGGATAGTTGGGCTGTGTACTGAGGGCTCACTTCGTGGATTGCACAGTGGGCCACCCAAGAATGGACTATCCACGCCCAGCCGATCTGGGGCAAGGACATGTGATTAGACATATGGAATACAGTCAAACACAGGACTGTACGTGTCTACCATGTTTCTGGTCATCAGCCCCTACAGTCACCGGGAAATGATGAAGCCGACACGCTTGCCTGATTTCGATGGATTGAGAATTCACCATCCGAGAACATCGCCTGTTGGTTACATCAGAAGCTACGGCATGCGGGACAAAAGGCAATGTGGGCAGCTGCTAAAGCATGGGGACTGCCCATACAGCTACCTGACATGGTCCAGGCATGCCGGGATTGCGACGCTTGCTCCAAGATGAGACCGAGAGCCTTGCC
>NW_011131472.1:0-375 GCF_000146605.3 Meleagris gallopavo
GGGTCACTACGGGGAGGCCATGGGGTCACTATGGGGTCACTATGGGGTGGCAATGGGGTCACTATAGGGTCGCAATGGGGTCACTATGGGGAGGCAATGGGGTCAGTATGGGGTCACTATAGGGTCGCAATGGGGTCACTATGGGGTGGCAATCGGGTCACTATGGGGTGGCAATGGGGTCACTATGGGGTCACTACGGGGAGGCCATGGGGTCACTATGGGGTCATTATGTGATCACAATGGGGTCAGTATGGGGAGGCAATGGGGTCACTATGGAGTCACTATGGGGTCGCAATGGGGTCACAATGGGTTCCCAATGGGGTCACTATGGGGTCACTACGGGGAGGCCATGGGGTCACTATGGGGTCACTATAG
>NW_011131472.1:395-1333 GCF_000146605.3 Meleagris gallopavo
CGGGGAGGCCATGGGGTCACTATGGGGTCACTATGGGGAGGCAATGGGGTCACTATGGGGTCACTACGGGGAGGCAATGGGGTCACTATGGGGTCAGTATGGGGTCACTATAGGGTCGCAAAGGGGTCACTATGGGGTCACTACGGGGAGGCCATGGGGTCACTATGGGGTCACTATAGGGTCGCAATGGGGTCTCTATGGGGAGGCAATGGGGTCACTATGGGGTCACTATGGGGTGGTGATGGGGTCACTATGGGGTCACCTTGGGGTCACTATGGGTTCACTATGGGGTCACAATGGGGTCACTATGGGGAGGCCATGGGGTCACCATGGGGTCACTATGGGGTGTCAATTGGTCACTATGGGGGCACTATAGAATCGCAATGGGGTCACTATGGGATGGCTATACGGTTTCTGTGGGGTCACTATAGGGTCACTATGGGGAGGTAATGGGGTTGCAATGGGGTCACTATGGGGAGGCAATGGGGTCACTATGGGGTCACTATGGGGTGGCAATGGGGTCACTATGGGGTCACTATGTGATCACAGTGGGGTCAGTATGGGGTCATTCTGGGGTCACTGTGGGGTCACTACAGGGTCCCAATGGGGTCACTATGGGGAGGCCATGGGGTCACTATGGGGTCACTATGGGATGCTGATGGGGTCACTACGGGGAGGCAATGGGGTCACTATGGGGTCTCTATGGGGTCACTATGGGGTGGCAATGGGGTGGCAATGGGGTCACTATGGGGTCTCTATGGGGTCACTATGGGGTGGCAATGGGGTCACTATGGGGTCACTATGGGGTCACTACGGGGAGGCAATGGGGTCACTATGGGGTCTCTATGGGGTCACTATGGGGTGGCAATGGGGTGGCAATGGGGTCACTATGGGGTCACTATGGGGTGGCAATGGGGTCACTATGGGGAGGCAATGGG
>NW_011131473.1:0-406 GCF_000146605.3 Meleagris gallopavo
CCCATAGAGACCCCATAGAGACCCCATAGACACCCCATAGAGACCCCATAGAGACCCCGTAGAGACCCCACAGAGACCCCATAGAGACCCCATACAGACCCCATACAGACCCCATACAGACCCCATAGCCGCCCCATACGGACCCCATGGCTGCCCCATACAGACCCCATAGCTGCCCCATAGACATCCCATAGCCGCCCCATAGACTCACCATAGACACCCCATAGAGACCCCATAGACACCCCATAACCACCCCATAGAGTTCCACTGTGATCCATAGAGACCCCACAGAAGATGATCTGTGGGGCAGCCCTCAGCCCCATAGAGACCCCACATCTGCCCCATACAGACCCCTTAGCCGCCCCATAGAGACCCCATAGACACCCCACAGCCACCCCATAGAGAC
>NW_011131474.1:0-478 GCF_000146605.3 Meleagris gallopavo
CTATGGGGCAGAAGGGATCTATGGGGCAGGAGAGAGAAATCTATGGGGTCAGTGACATCTATGGGGCAGGAGAGAGAAATCTATGGGGCAGGAGAGAGAAATCTATGGGGCAGAAGGGATCTGTGAGACAGGAATGAGAAATCTATGGGGCAAAGCTGACCCCCCTGCCCCCCTGTTTTCTCCCTGACCCCCCCGTTTTTCTCCCTTTCGCCCCCACAGCCGGCCCCACAGGCAGCCCCCAGCTGTACCCCCTGTCCGCCTGTTGTTCCGGCTCCTCTCTGCCCCCGGCCGTCGGTTGCCTGGTTTCTCCTTCCGTCCCTTCCGCCGTCACCTGGGACGGGACCGGAAGTTCCGAGGTGTCGTGGTTCGGTTCGGGCTCCTCCAAGAAACTCAGCTTCGTCCGACTGACGGCCGGGGAGAAGAGGAAGAGCTTCGTCTGCAGCGTCAGGGACCCACGGAGCGGAGGGGCGGTCAGGAA
>NW_011131475.1:0-571 GCF_000146605.3 Meleagris gallopavo
GTTATTTTGGTGTAAAAACAGGTATTTGTGTGAGAAAAAGGGGTATTTTCGTGTAAAAACAGGTATTTGTGGAGAAAGAGGGGTATTTTTGTGTAAAAACAGGTATTTGTGTTAGAAAAATTGGTATTTTCGTGTGAACACAGGTGTTTTTGAGAGAAAAAGGGTTATTTTCGTGTAAAAACAGGTATTGGTGGGAGAAAATGGGGTATTTTTGTGTAAAAACTGGCATTTCTTGGAGAAAAAGGGTTATTTTCATGTAAAAACAGGTATTTCTTGGAGAGAAAGGGGTATTTTCGTGTAAAAACATGTATTTGTGGTAGAAAAAGAGGTATTTTCATGTAAAAACAGGTTTTTGTGGGAGAAAAAGTGGAATTTTCATGTAAAAACAGGTATTTGTGGGAGAAATAGGGGTATTTTTGTGTCAAAACAGGTATTTGTTGGAGAAAGAGGATTATTTTCTTGTAAAATCAGGTATTTGTGTTAGAAAAATTGGTATTTTTGTGTAAAAACAGGTATTTGTGGTAGAAAAAGGGTTATTTTTGTGTAAAAACAGGTATTTGAGGGAGAAAAA
>NW_011131476.1:0-3173 GCF_000146605.3 Meleagris gallopavo
GTTTCAACACAACGCTTCCATCTGTTCTCCACTTAAGAGAAGCAGTCCTCCCTTTCTCTCCATCAAACGTGCTCTTCTCCTTCTACAGATCACAGCAGAACGAGTCTGCCTGCGCCAGCGGAAGAGCTGCCTGCATGGAACTGCAGACGCAGTCGGCTGTGGTGGAATTTATCATCACCCACACTGACGTCCTCTTCTGCTCCAAGTCCGAATCCGACATGGCAGATGGAGCAGGTGAGTGTCTTCCTGCATGAGCTTTCTCTTGATCTGACACCTTGACCAAATGCAGGCCTTCTCCAAGATCTTTGAATTACTCTTCTACTATCGAGGGGACAGCAGACTTCTGGGCTTAGATTAGAATATGGCATCCAGTTGCTGAGAATGCGCAAACCCAAACTTGACAAGAAGAAAACCATCACTGTCATTATGATGTCTTGCACGCAGGAGAAGCTTGATGAAAGTGTGGCAGCAAAGCTCTCTCAGTTCCCTGCCCCCATTTTCTAGGGATTTTTTTGCCTGTTTCGATACAGTGAGCTGCTCTTAATTACAACTGCGTCCTTTGCCATAAACACACCTCTGACCCCATGGTTATTTTGAGCTCCTCTTCTTCCAGTGGCTCAGATAAGCAAGTCTGAGAAAAATTCCACACCTCCCCCAGAACTGCGATGGCCGTGCTGCTGCTTTCTGATCCTTGCTCTTACCTGTGGTTTTATCTTACAGCGCATGGTTCTCTCTCAGCACCCAAGTGTGTGTGGGTGTCTTCTGCTGCCACAAAGCTGCTCAGCTTGGAGGAGGCACAGGCACAGAGGCGAGGCCACAGCAGCTCTCCCCTTGTGCCAGAGAGCGGGGACATTGAAGTGGAAGAAGGCCCTGCAGCTGTACAGGGCAAATTCCACACCGTCATCAACTTTCCATCCAAAAGGTAAAGAGGACTTCCTTCTCCAGTACCTGTCGTCATTGTTTGGGTGTGTTTTTATGGTTTTTTTTTCCCCATTATTTCTAGTGCCCAAACTTGCAGAAACTAAGTTACGCTAATGGTGAGGTTTTCCAGATTTCAGGGCCACGTGCCTGAAACCAATTCCGGTTCTCCTCAAAGCAGAACTGTTGGTCAGACCTGCTGGCACTAGAAATTAAGCATGGCTTTGAGAAGAGGCTGATGGGGTGCTAATGTAAGAGTCAGAGATTCTTTTGAACTTCCTTTCTGGCTGCACGGTTCCTCAGCAAGCACTTACGCCTGCCAGCTCAATCAAAGCCACCCCTTAGATGCTGTCCTGTACAGCTGTGGAGCCTTTGCTCACAAGCATTTTGCTTGACAGTGTTGAGGGGAATTTAGCCAGCAAGACTTCAGGGCTGAGCTATAGGAATGGAGCTATCCTCAACTCTTGGACACAGAGCGAGTTTCTAAGCTGTGTTTCTGCAGAGACCGAGCAGTACTAGGAACAAACAACTGCTGCCAAGAGCTCAGTGCAGCTCTTCCCTCACCCTGTACCACACACGACTCACAGCATTCACTCTTTTCTCTCTCCAGACAAAATCCAGCCAGCAAGATGAAGGAATCACCAGCTGGCTGTTGGTGTTGCTGGAGAAAACCATCCTCTGGGACCAAACGCCAACTGCAGCGCAATGCCAGGGAGCCCTCAGAGACAGAAGTCATGGTCCTGGCAGGTAAAGGTGCAAATCCAGCTTTCAGAACCCCGCTTTTCAGGAACACAGAATTCAAGCTTGCAGTGCGCTTGTATCTCCTTCTAGCGTTAAATCCCTGCCGCACAGCTTCAGTTCACCCCTGACCAAGAACCACTGTCATAATTCAGCTTGTGAAAGTTTGACACTAATCCTTGCGTATCCTTTCTAGGTGAATCGAGCTCTTGCCAACCCACAAGATCCAGGGCAAGTAGCAGTGATGCGCTGTGTGCTTCCATCAGTGGAGAGCTCCTGGGAAGCACAAATCACTGCAGTTCAAACTGCAGCCTTCCAAGTAACAACAGTGATGGGGAGAAGGAGCTTGTGCAAGTTCATGTTCTGATTTCTCCCGGCTCTGCTG
The DNA here is from genome assembly GCF_000146605.3 of Meleagris gallopavo. Taxonomy (NCBI): domain Eukaryota; kingdom Metazoa; phylum Chordata; class Aves; order Galliformes; family Phasianidae; genus Meleagris; species Meleagris gallopavo. The sequence goes on from NW_011131476.1 coordinate 2,042, forward strand.
AAGACGCTGACCTGAGCCTGCCAGACACCACAGTCACCAGCCTGGACTGTGACCCAGTGTCTCTGCAGTGCTGTCCATCCCAAACACGGGCTGAGCGCTCCGACAGCAGCACCTCCATGCAGGAGCAGGTCAGCATCAGTGAGGAGGAACAGAGCCTCTTGGAGGGGGACTTACAATCATGTCTCCAGTCCCAGGTGCCACACAGCAGCACGAGCTCTGAGCCACCCTCTCCATGACAAGAGTAGATGATTCCCATCTTTACCCGGACCTCTCACGCCCTCCTCTCTTTTACAAAATAATAAAAGCACGCTCGTGCTCAACCATCGCCTTGACTGCCTGTGGAGTCTTCATTCACGCAGATTGGGATGAATGCAAGAAGCAACAAGGCACCTCAGCTTGCAACGCTGAGGCTGTGGGGTGCATGAAGCAGAGCTTCATGTTTGTTTCCGTTTTGTCTGGCTTTGGGATGTCTGCAGCGAGTGCTCTGCTATCATTTGGTACGATAGCAAATAATCTCTAGCATCCTAGATGCTGCTCATGATAATCCCAAACTTCCTGGTTGTGGCTTTGCGATGCTTTTCCGGGCTTTTTGATGCTTTAACACCTCTCTCCTCCCGCCGTGTCCATTCCTGGTTCCCAACCTACGAGCTGGCCATGCAAATCATCTCCAGGCCTGTCATCTTCAGAATGCAGCAGGACGAGCTCAACTTGACCAACATCTGCCCCGCCCCGGCTTCTCACTGCTCAGCGGCTTGTATACATATATATGTATAGGATATACATATATATGTGTATGGAGTGGTTTTCCAGGTCTCGGGGTGGAAAAGGTGTCCAAAAGAACTCACCTGACACAGTCTCCTCTCCTCTAGGCTGAACAAACGTAGAGATCTTGCTCTCTATTCTCTTCACTATCTTTTGCACACTGTTAACTCAGATTCAATTTACCATCAAACAGAACCCCCAGATCCATTTCTGCAGGATTGCTCTCTTAAATTCTCAGAATTTCAATGAAGCAATTTTTCAATTAAGAAACAAAGCAATCTGAAAGTGGTCCCAGCATTCACCCCCTGCACCTAGATTTGGACTGGCATGTGCATACGTGCATCCTGGGCAGCAGGGGAGAGTGAGTGGT
>NW_011131477.1:0-339 GCF_000146605.3 Meleagris gallopavo
AATAAAAAACACACATCTCTCCAATTGTTTTATATCTAACCAATCAATCATTTTCTTGCCTTACTACAACGTGTTCCATTGAAACTTTTTTTTTTTAAATTTTGAGAAAAAAGCTAAACTTTCAAAAAACAAAAACAACAAAAAAAAAACAATGCATTTTCATAACATGCAGGTGCACAACCAAGCACAGGAAATGGACATGTCAGCATTATTATCAATCAGCAATGACAGAAAGATATAACAGCACACTCCTATGGTCATGGAAAAGAGGGAATATGCTTTATACCTGTCTCAGAAAAATTTCTTATGCTCCCATAACACACATTGAAAGTATTAAAA
>NW_011131478.1:0-471 GCF_000146605.3 Meleagris gallopavo
TACCAGTCTGTCTGTTCTGAGTTTCGGCGGATGTAAATGAACTCAGAGCAGTCCCGAGATCTTGTTCACCTGTTTAAGGGTTGTGAGATGTTAGGCTGTAGTACAAAGACACGGCATTTCTCTGAGCTAGTGGAGCAAGACCTGGAGCTTCTTGTCCCTCTGCTCTGCCAGCTGTGGCTACGTAGAGGTAGTGCTGATAAAATGAACATCTGGAAGAGTGTGGAAGCCTCAAGGAAAACATGCGTACAGTTCAGCCTCTCCTCTTCCCCACATCTGCTAAAACTGCCTGCTGGATTCAGTCCTGTACATTCATTATATGCTTATTATATGTGCACGTTTCTTCTCCTTTTTTTTTTAACGGTTGCCTGCTGTTGATGCTGCTGAGATGTACTGACAGATCAATCACCAGCAGCTTGCTAGAGCTGAAGCAGGTGAATCGTGCCGTTCAGAATCGCGGGGCTGGGGGCGGCC
>NW_011131479.1:0-509 GCF_000146605.3 Meleagris gallopavo
CCCACGCTTCGTTTCCTCCCCCCCTCCTCACCTCCTCCCCCTCGATTTGACTCCAGCAAATGAGGCGCTCCGGGAACCGGGAGGAGAACAAACGCATCCTGATGGATCTGGACGTGGTGCTCAAGAGCCACGACTGCCCCTACATCGTGCAGTGCTTCGGGACCTTCATCACCAACGTGAGCTGGGGGGGGGGGGGTCACCCCCTCCTCCCTCCCTGCCCCCTTCCTGCCCCCCCTCCCTCAGCGCTGGGGTTGGGTTTTGTTTCCCCTTTGGCTTCTCCAAGTCCTGATGGTGGCTGTTCCCGTGTCATTGGGGTCTGGTTGCTGCCATCCCTGTGCCTTCCAGCCCTAAACAGCGTTGCTCCCATCCCCACGGTGGCCCCAAGGGGGTCCCCATCCCCAAGGGGGCTGCCCATCCCCATGGTGGCCCCACGAGGGGTCCCCATCCCCGTGGTGGCCCCACGAGGGGTCCCCATCCCCGTGGTGGCCCAATGAGGGGTCCCCATCCCC
>NW_011131480.1:0-448 GCF_000146605.3 Meleagris gallopavo
GGGTGGGTGTGACATCACATGGGGTGTGTGACGTCACACGGGGTGTGTGACGTCATTTTAGGGGTGTGTGATGTCACAATGGGTGTGTGACGTCATTATGGGGTGTGTGATGTCACTTTTTTGGGGTATGACGTCACATGGGTGGGTGTGACATCACATGGGAGGGTGTGACGTCACATGGGATGTGTAACGGCATTATGGGGGTGTGACATCACATGCGCTGGTGTGACATCACATGGGGTGTGTGACGTCATTTTAGGGGTGTGTGATGTCACAATGGGTGTGTGACGTCATTTGGGGTGTGTGATGTCATTTTTTTGGGTGTGTGACGTCATTTTACGGCTGTGAGGTCGTTTTGAGTTTGTGATGTGACATGGCAGGTGTGACTTCATTCCGAGTGTGTGACGTCACATGGGGTGTGTGACATCATTTTGGGGGTGTGACGTCA
>NW_011131481.1:0-498 GCF_000146605.3 Meleagris gallopavo
CCAGTTCCCTCCCTGACCCTCCCAACCCATCCCAGTTCCTTCTCACTGCCCCATCACCCCCTCCCAGTCCCTCCCAGTTCACTCCCTGTTCCTCCTAGTCCATCCCAGTTCCCTCTCACTGCCCCATATCCCCCTCCCAGTCCCCCCCAGTTCCCTCCATGTCCCTCCCAGTCCATCCCAGTCACCCATATCCCCCTTCCAGTCCCTCCCAGTGCCTCCCAGTCCCTCCCAGTCCCACATATGCCCCTCCCAGTCCATCCCAGTTCCCTCTCACTGCCCCATATCCCCCTCCCAGTCCCCCCCAGTTCCCTCCAAGTCCCTCCCAGTCCATCCCAGTCGCCCCTATCCCCCTCCAAGTCCCTCCCAGTCCTCCCTGTCCCACATATCCCCCTCCCAGTCCATCCCAGTTCCCTCCCAGTCCCTCCCAGTCATCCCAGTTCCCTCTCACTGCCCCATCACCCCCTCCCAGTCCCTCCCAGTCCCTCCCAGTCCATCCCA
>NW_011131482.1:0-389 GCF_000146605.3 Meleagris gallopavo
CCCACATTCTGACCCCAAATCCCCCATCCAGACCCCAAAATCCCAAATTCTGACCCCAAAATCCCACATTTTCACCCCAAAATTTCAGATCCTGGCCCCCAATTCCCATTTTCTGACCCCAAAATCTCACATCTGGAGCCCCAAAATCCCCCATTCTGACCCCAAATCCCTCATCCAGACTCCAAAATCCCACATTCTGAGCCCAAAATCCCACATTCTGACCCCAAATCCCCCATCCAGACCCCAAAATCCCAAATTCTGACCCCAAAATCCCACATTTTCACCCCAAAATTTCAGATCCTGGCCCCCAACTCCCATTTTCTGACCCCAAAATTTCACATCTGGAGCCCCAAAATCCCCCATTCTGACCCCAAATCCCTCATCCAGAC
>NW_011131483.1:0-744 GCF_000146605.3 Meleagris gallopavo
AAAAAAACAACAACCCACCCTTGTTCTTTTTCCCCTTCCCACGCAGGTTTAGCAATCCACAGACGACGAGGAAATAAATCCTTCTCGTACGCGTCTCTTTCTCCTTTCCGTTCTGTCGCTCCGTCACAATCTCTGGCCGTGTCCGGCCCCGACGCCGCCCGGCCGGAGCGCAGAGTCACGTCGAAGCGAGGTCCTCATCCGAGCCGGCGGCCGCAGGCAGCGCGCACTGCCAGCCCCGGAACGCCGGTCCGAGCCGCGCTCCGGACACCGCGGGTTAAATACGCGCTGGCGGCTGCTGCTTCTCTGCAGCGATCCCGCTCGTGTCCATATCCACCAGGAGGAAGGAGCGGGGGAGGAAAGCGGCTCGGTGCGGGGAAGGGAGCAACGCGGAATAGAATTAAAAGGCCCCAATCTCCGACACTTCCAAAGCGGCGCGGGGCTGCGGGCGGGCTGTCTTCCCCGCGCGGTCCCTTCGCTCGATCCGGGCGGGCTCCCCGGCGCCGCGCTCCCCTTTCTTCCTCTCGCTCTCACCGTGCCGTGGGGAGCCGCGGTAACAGCGCGCACATCCTCCCAGCTCCTCTTTCCAGCAGAGACTGAGAGTGCCTGAGAGCTGAGCTAATGCGGGCTGGCTCAGCCTCCCTCACTCCTCCTCCTCCTCCCCCCCCTCTGTTTGTTGGTGTCTGCCTCAGTCATTGAATCGCGGCCAAGAATGTGACCAACTCCCCAGGCCGGGCTCTTCCAGGA
>NW_011131484.1:0-614 GCF_000146605.3 Meleagris gallopavo
CAGGGCCTGGCACCCAAAGGTGGCCCCTTCTGCATCCTTTCTCTGTGTCCCCCAGCCCCGGCGGCCCAAAACGTCCCCTTCTTTTGTCCCCTATGACCCCAAGCTCCCACCCTTGCTGTCAGCCCCTCCCCTGGCATCCCCCACCTCTGTGCCCCCTCCCCACGTCCCCAGTTGTCACCCCACTGTCCCCACCCTGCCCCGGCACCCCAGATGCCCCCAATGTGCCAACCCAGTGTCCTCCCCGACCCCCATCACCCCACACATCCCTCCTGTCCAAGCACCCCTGGGTGCCCCCATGCCCCCATCCTGTCACCCCCCCCCATCCCCATCCCACCTCATTCTCATGGGAGCTGCCGATGACGTAGAAGTAGAGGTCGATGCTGCTCTTGTAGACAACAGTGAGTCCCTCCAGCAGAGCAATCTCACCTGTGGGCACAGCAGTGTCACCTCCACGGCCACCAGGGACTTAGGGTTAGGGGGACTTAGGGTTAGGGGGACTGACTTAGGGTAGGGTTAGGGTTAGGGGGACTAGGGCTAGGGTAGGGTTAGGGGGACTGACTTAGGGTAGGGCTAGGGGGACTAGGGTTAGGGCTAGGGGTAAGGGTTAGGGGTAG
>NW_011131485.1:0-419 GCF_000146605.3 Meleagris gallopavo
AGGCGCCGCTCCGTGCCGCCTGAGCCGCGCGGCCGCACCGAGACCCAGCACTGCACGTGTGCCAGGGGCTGCGCAACCCAGGGCCGGGGCTCAGCGCAGCAGCTCCCGCCCCGCGGGCTGGGCACACCCGGCTGGAGGATACTTCCACACACACCTCCCGGGGCGCTTTGCCCATCCGTGCCTTGCTCTATCCTCAGAATTAGGCCTCCGCACACAGCCACGAGCAACACAGTCACCCAACACGCTCAGGGTTACGCTGGGGGGTCAGCGGCTGCCCCACAAGAAGCCCCGGCCCTGCATGACACGCAGGTGGGGTTGGACCAGACGTGCCTGAAGCCAACAGCTCTGCGTTGGGACGGAGGCCTGGCCCAGCCCCGACGCCACTGCCTCCTCCATGGGGTCTCTGCCGGCTGTTGGCC
>NW_011131486.1:0-658 GCF_000146605.3 Meleagris gallopavo
ATATTTTCTCCAAGAAATAGTTGATTTCTCCCCAAAAATAGGATATTTTCTCCAAGAAATGCCAGTTTAATCGCAAACATACAGCGTTTTCGACCACAAATACCCGCTTTCTCCCAAAAATATGCCATTTTCTGCCAGGACCTACAGTCTTCTCCCAGGAATAGCATTTTTCAACCAGAAATATGACGTTTTCTCCCAAAAATTCCAGATTTTCCCCCAAAACATGACATTTTCTTCAAGAAATACGAGTTTCCTCCCCCAAAATATGATATTTTACACCTGAAATACCAGGTTTATCAACCAAGACTCAAGGTTTTCTACCAGAAAAATCAGTTTTCTCCCCAAAACATGATATTTTCTCCAAGAAATAGTTGATTTCTCCCCAAAAATAGGATATTTTCTCCAAGAAATGCCAGTTTAATTGCAAATATACAACATTTTCTGCCACAAATAACCGCTTTCTCCCAAAAATATACCATTTTCTGCCAGAAACTGCAGTCTCCTCCCAGGAATGCCATTTTTCAACAAGAAATATGATGTTTTCTCCCAAAAATTCCTGATTTTCCCCCAAAACATGACATTTTCTTCAAGAAATAAGAATTTTCCCACAGAATATGATATTTTGCACCTGAAATACCAGTTTATCAACCAAGACTCA
>NW_011131486.1:670-1346 GCF_000146605.3 Meleagris gallopavo
ACCAGGTTTATCACCGAAGACTCAACGTTTTCTTCCAGAAATACCAGTCTCCTCCCCAAAAATGGACTTTTCTCCAAGAAATACCAGTTTTCCTCCCCAAAATATGACATTTTCTCCAAGAAATAGTAGATTTCTCCCCAAAAATAGGATATTTTCTCCAAGAAATGCCAGTTTAATTGCAAATATACAACATTTTCTGCCACAAATAACCGCTTTCTCCCAAAAATATACCATTTTCTGCCAGAAACTGCAGTCTCCTCCCAGGAATGCCATTTTTCAACAAGAAATATGACGTTTTCTCCCAAAAATTCCTGATTTTCCCCCAAAACATGACATTTTCTTCAAGAAATAAGAATTTTCCCACAGAATATGATATTTTGCACCTGAAATACCAGTTTTATCACCGAAGACTCAACGTTTTCTTCCAGAAATACCAGACTCCTCCCCAAAAATGGACATTTCTCCAAGAAATACCAGTTTTCCTCCCCAAAATATGACATTTTCTCCAAGAAATAGTTGATTTCTCCCCAAAAATAGAATATTTTCTCCAAGAAATGCCAGTTTAATCGCAAATATACAACATTTTCTACCACAAATACCCGCTTTCTCCCAAAAATATGGCATTTTCTGCCAGAAACTGCAGTCTCCTCCCCAGAAATACCATTTTCTACCAGAA
>NW_011131487.1:0-1101 GCF_000146605.3 Meleagris gallopavo
TTTCATGTACAAGTGTTCTATGCAATGCATTAAGTAATTATTTTTTCTAAGGCTATTTAAAGAAGGAGTTGTAAAAATAAATAAAAAGGCTTGGGTGCAGAGACATCAAAACCTTGAAAATCAGAAGTCACACTGACAGCATCAGCAATTCTTTCACCAGCTGAATTTATTACTCTTTGAATCTTTAATCTTGGATTCTACTGAATTCCAGACAAGATGCTACAACTCCTTCCCAAGTGTATCACTCCTGAACTATGGAGAACAGCTAGCAAGGAATGTTATCAAAACTCCCTCAAACCAGAGGGAAAGCTAGCAGTATCTCTACAGAAATAACAGCATTACATATTTTCAGCTACGACTTCTTTACACCCACCTTGCATCCTCCTCCAGTTGGGGGAGATGGCATACAAAAAGCATGGACAGCAACAGAGCCCTTCTATTAATAGAAGAACAGAAGGAGCAAGTGCAATTTTCTGGAGTGCAGGCAGCTCAGATCACAGAAGTTTTCACAAGGCCATTCCTAATAGTACTGAATGTTTCCAAGAGCTATCACTCCCATCAAATATTGCTCTAGCAAACATACCTTAAGTTTTCTTGGCCCACGTCTGCTGAATTGCTTCTTTTGCCTGGTGGAAGCACTGTAATCACTTTATCTAGGCCTCTTTCAAGACCTCCAAGTAGTTTGGCCTTTCTCTTCTTTTGGCTGCTATCCACATGAGCTAGGTTGAGATCTAAATCCACAGCATGACACCTGTTACAAAACCAAATTAATTAGTTGCTTTTCCTCAGCAACTAATTTTTCCTCAGCAATCAGTAGTTGTTTCAGATGCACTGTTAGAATATTCTCAGACCAGAATGAAGAAAACAAAAGGAAGTGTCGTGTATTATGAGAGTTTCTGCTTACAAGTTAGTTGAGCTTTAAGCTCAGAGATGCATTTTAAAACTGCAGCACTCAGAGAAAATGGAACAAGATGGGATTTAGGCTATGGAACACAGGAATGCATTCTGAAGATGAGTCACTTCTAGTTTTATTTTATTTATTTTCCTGCTTTCAGTGTTTCCCCAGTGAATACAGAAAGAGGATTTAGGAAAATTTTATCC
>NW_011131488.1:0-720 GCF_000146605.3 Meleagris gallopavo
TTGGCCTCCTGTTTTGGCTTTCCCAGTTGCCCTCTCCTTGCTGTTGCTTTGCTTGTGCTTTCCCTTTGCTTTTGCCCTTCCATTGCCTTGGCTGCCTGCTTTGCTTTGCCTTTGCTGTGGTTTTCTGTGGGTATTCTGCTTGACTTTGGCTCTCTGGAATTGGCTGGGAGACAGTGTTAATGTTAAACTTGGCCGGAAGCCATAGCTTAATGGGAGCTCTGATGATAATTACTTTAACCTGGAGCGTACTTGTAAATCGAACTGTGAAGCCAATTTTATAAATGTCTTTATCCTAAATGCTGTCATTAAAATAATGCCATGTTTTCTTTCAAAGTGCTCCTAGTTGGAATTGTAGTGCGGAACACTGCTGTTAAACTAACTGTAACTTCAACCCTATCAGTAGCATTAATTATATCCCTAATGCTCCCTTTTGTCGTTAGTAGAGCAACATGCGGGGGGTGCAGCCCTACATATGTCGGGCAGTGCCTTCATTCCTGTGTTGTGTCCAACAGGTGGCAGCAGAGCTGCGGTGCTTCCGAGTGCCGTAACGACTGCATGGAGATGTGTGGATTTCCATGGGAACAGCAAGGAACTGGAATCTGCATTTTCTGGAATGCCCCGGAAGCTCACTTTGCTGACTGGTAATTGTCTGCCCAACAGGTAAGGGCAATGCACAGCCACCAGTGTTTACCCATTCCATAGCATGGCACAACATGGTGC
>NW_011131489.1:0-667 GCF_000146605.3 Meleagris gallopavo
GCCATATAGGGCCGTACGGGGCCATATGACGACACGGGGCCATATAGGGCCGTACGGGGACTCTATGAGGCCACATAGGGCCGTACGGGGCCATATAACAATACGGGGCCATATAGGGCCGTATGGGGACTCCACGGGGCCATATAGGGCCGTATGGGGACTCTATGGGGCCACATAGGGCCGTACGGGGCCATATAACAATATGGGGCCATATAGGGCCGTATGGGGACTCTATGGGGCCATACAGGGCCGTACGGGGCCATATGGGGCCATATGGGGTCGGGACCCACCACGATGGCTTCGCTGGCTCCGGAGGACAGGAAGATGTTTTGGGGAGAGGCAGGGAATCCATCGCGGCGCTGCAGGAACTGCGCCACGTCCTCCCGCACCGCATCCAGCCCTGCGCTGCTGCTGTACGAACCTGGGGGGCGCCAGTGGGACCCATAGCGACCCCACAGCGACCCCACAGCGACCCCATAGAGACCCCATAGAGATCCCATAGAGATCCCATAGCGACCCCATAGAGATCCCATAGCGACCCCATAGAGACCCCACAGCGACCCCATAGATACCCCACAGCGACCCCATAGCGACCCCATAGAGACCCCACAGCGACCCCATAGAGACCCCATAGCGACCCCACAGCGACCCCATAGAGACCCCATAG
>NW_011131490.1:0-459 GCF_000146605.3 Meleagris gallopavo
TAGGTACTGAAAGGCTGCAATGCGGTCACCCTGCAGCCTTCTTTTCTCCAGGCTGAACAAGCCCAGCTCCCTCAGCTTGTCTTCATAGAGGAGGTGCTCCAGTCCCCTGATCATCTTTGTGGTTCTCTGGACCCTCTCCAACAGTTCCCTGTCTTTCTTATACTGGGGGCTCCAGACCTGGACACAATATTCCAGATGGGGCCTAACAAGAGCAGAGTAAAGGGGGACAATCACCTCCTTGTCCCTGCTGGCCATCCCTCTTCTGATGGAGCCCAGGATACCATTTGCTTTCTGAACTGCAAGAGCACACTGCTGGCTCATGTTAATTTTTTCATCCATCAGGACCCCCAGGTCCTTCTCCACAGGGCTGCTCTCAAGGACTGCTACTTCCAGTCTGTATAGATGCCTGGAATTCCTCCAGCCCAAGTGCAAAACCTTGCACTTCGCTGTGTTGAACCT
>NW_011131491.1:0-1039 GCF_000146605.3 Meleagris gallopavo
TGCTCTTCCAGAATCAGGAGGAAATGTAGGAGCCCTGCTGATTTGAATTCAGCAGTTGGTTCTGTTTCCTTTCCGAGTGCATAACAACCTGAGCGTGTTAATCAAGTGACGTGGCTTTTTAGTCTGGTATGAACTGTGTTGTGCATTGAGATTTTGTCCATTTGTAAGCAGGCCTTTGTCCATTTCTGCAGGACTGCAGGAAACCCTTTGTGCTAATCCTTACTCCTAGATGCAGAATGTGGCAGATGGAAAATGCTCCAACTGCTTCAGGTGTTTATTTCCTTAGAATTGGGAATAGTTTTGGACTGAGAGTTTGTAAGCAGAAGGGAGCTCTTGGAGGTGTCAAAGATTGTTTCTGCACCATTTAGTTCTATCTGTCTGATGCACACAGGAGCTGAGAGCTGCACTGCTTGAGCTGGTGGTTAAGTGAACTGGGAGGAGCAAGTTTCAGAACTTAGTCAGAATGCAGTAAAAAAGGGATAGCAAGCCAGAATCTTAATGCCTGTGAGACTATTTCTGCACTGAATTTGTTTTAATTTGATGTGGCTGTGATCTGAAAAGCGTTGAAATGCAGCCACTGAGGCATTGTTGTGTAATTGACTTTCACACGTTGTAGATCGTAAAATATCCTGGAATGTAAAACTCAGCACTGGTTGAAGTCTACTGCTTGAATCAGGATCCTAGCATCTGTGCTCAGTGCTCTTTTCCCTGTAATGCTCCACATCAGTTCATCTTGGAAATTGTTAAGGAAATGGACGATGCTGTTAGAACATAACTGTTGTTAGAACAAAGTATTTCTGGTGTGATCTGAAGCATTTTGTAACTCTTGTGAGCAATTTCCCTTCCAGCATTGTCTTGTGCTGAAAATTCTCCAATAATAACATGGTACTAGTTACTGGTTGTAGAAATAACTACACTCTTAATAATTAAACAGTCTTCAGGCAGCTTGCATTTGGGTGTTCCTAATTGTGCAGTATAACTGCAAGTGATTTGTAAAGAGAAGATGTTTCCTAGAGGAAGCTGAACGTACTAAGTATGC
>NW_011131492.1:0-803 GCF_000146605.3 Meleagris gallopavo
CTTGGGTTAATTTTTGAATCTGGGTCTTCTCCAAGTCTGGAAAGTGTGAGTTCTGGGTTCCTTTTTGGGGTTATTTATGGGGTTTTTTGGGATTTTGGGGATATGGAGGAGTTTCGTTGGGTCTTCGTCAGGTTTCGAATGGGGTTTTGTTGGGTTTTTGTTGGGTTTCTCTTTTTTTTGGGTTCATTTTTGAGTCTTGGTCTCCTCCAAGTCTGGAAAGTGTGAGTTTTGGGCTCCTTTTTGGGGTTATTTATGGGATTTTTGGGATTTTGGGGGGTTTTATGGGACTTTTGTTGGGTTTTCATTGGTTTCCTCTTCTTACTGGGTGTTCATTGGGTTTTTGGTGGGTTCTCAAGACTTTTCCCTTCGTTTTTGGGTTGCATTGGGTCTTTTTGAGCCATTTTCCTCATTATTTCATTTTTTTGAGAGTAATTCTTTCCCGTTCCAATTTTCCCACCCTCATTTTTTCATATTTTTGGCTTCATTTTTGGGTCAGATTTCTCCTTTTTCCCTTTTTTCCCCATTTCTTTCTCTCCACGAGGGCTTCCATTTGAATTTTCGCTTTTTCTCAAGCGTTTTTCATGGGATTTTTGGGGCCATTTTGGGGCAAATTTGGGTCATTTTGGGTAAATTTGGGTGGTTTGGAGATCACAGCCATTCTACTTTCAACCCTGCTGTCATTTTGGGTCGAATTCCCCCATTTTTGGGGTCATTCTGAACTGGAATTGAGGGATCTTCTTTATAGGGTTAAATAAAGATTGGAGTTTGGGATTTTTGGGGCCATTTTGGGGCAAATTCGGGTC
>NW_011131492.1:2591-3524 GCF_000146605.3 Meleagris gallopavo
AAGCGTTTTTCGTGGGATTTTGGGGGGGGATTTTTGCCAAACACGGTGTTGCCCGATTTTGGTGAGATTTTTGGCTCATTTTGGGTCGAAACGCCACGTTTTTGGTTGTTCCCCTCAGTGAAAGGCGACGACCTGCAGACCATCAAGAAGGAGCTGAGCCAAATCAAGCAGAAGGTGGACTCCCTCCTGGAGAGCCTGGAGAAGATCGAAAAGGAGCAAAGTAAGCCCCGAAACGACCCAAATTCGGGCCAACTTCACCCGTTTTTCTGCTTCAAAAAAAACCGAAACGGTTGGATGAAATTTGCTGTTTTTTGACCCAAATTTCTTTTCGGTCACCGCAGAGCAGAAGAGCGATAAAACGGAGGAGGAACAGGGAGGGGGATCGACCAAAAAGGAGGAAAGTGGCCCCAAAACGGAGGCGGGCGCCGACGATTCGGCCGAGGAGGGGGACCTGCTGGATGATGAGGATGCTGAGGAAAGGGGTGATGATCAGGTAACGAGCAGGGGCTGTTAATTAAGCCTTTGGGGTTAATTAGTAGTCGGGGTGGGGAAGGGGTTGAGGAAACGGGAAATTTGGGGGGGAAAAACGGGTGGGAAAAAGGGATGGTGGGAAAATGAATTTGGGGGAGGGAATTAATTAGGGGAGGAGGAGGGGGATTGGGGAGGGTAATTAACGAGGGAGAGAAACGAATTAATTGGGGAGGGATTGATGGAATAAGAGGAAATTGAGGAGAAAAAGGTGAAAAAACGGGGAGCGAAACGCGTCGGTGATGCGGCGGTTGATGATGAATCCGTTAATTAACACTTAATTAATGAATTCCCCAGCTGGAATCCATTAAGGGTGACGAGAAAGAGGCAGAGGAGGGGGAGGACGACCGGGACAGCGCCAACGGCGAAGACGATTCCTAAAAAAACCCCAAAAAAGGCAAAATT
>NW_011131492.1:4838-6371 GCF_000146605.3 Meleagris gallopavo
GCGCAGCTGCAGGACAGGCGGGGGGCAGCAACTGCTGAGCCGGGGGGGCGGCGGCCATTGACCATCAGTGCCAGGGGGGAGGAGATGCGGACCCCCACGAATGAGAACGTCTGTGGGACCAGTAGAGACCAGTAAGGACCAGTATGGACCAGTATGGACCAGTAACGGTCAATGGAGACCCGTAGGAACCAGTAGATCCCAGAAGGAACCAGTAGAATCCGGTGTGTCTGCAGCCTACTGTGGTCTCTCAAGACCAGTACGGACCAGTACAGACCAGTATGGACCAGTAAGAACCAGTATAGACCAGTGTGGACCGCTATGGACCAGTTTGGACCAGTAACGGTCAATGGAGACCCATAGAAACCAGTAGATCCCAGTAGGAACCAGTAGAATCCGGTGTGTCTACAGGCTACTGTGGTCTCTCAAGACCGTTATGGACCAGTACAGACCAGTACAGACCAGTATGGACCAGTAAGGACCAGTATAGACCAGTGTGGACCGCTATGGACCAGTTTGGACCAGTTACGGTCAATGGAGACCCGTAGGAACCAGTAGATCCCAGTAGGAACCAGTAGAATCCGGTGTGTCTACAGCCTACTGTGGTCTCTCAAAACCGTTATGGACCAGTACAGACCAGTACAGACCAGTATGGAGCACTATGGACCAGTAAGGACCAGTAAGGACCAGTAACGGTCAACGGAGACCCATAGGAACCAGTAGATCCCAGTAGGAACCAGTAGAATCCAGTGTGTCTACAGGCTACTATGGTCTCTCAAGACCGTTATGGACCAGTACAGACCAGTACAGACCAGTATGAACCAGTAAGGACCAGTATAGACCAGTGTGGACCAGTATGGACCAGTTTGGACCGGTTACGGTCAATGGAGACCCATAGAAACCAGTAGATCCCAGTAGGAACCAGTAGAATCCACTGTGTCTACAGCCTACTATGGTCTCTCAAGACCGTTATGGACCAGTACAGACCAGTACAGACCAGTATGGATCACTATGGACCAGTAAGGACCAGTAAGAACCAGTACGGACCGGTAACGGTCAATGGAGATCCATAGGAACCAGTAGATCCCAGTAGGAACCAGTAGAATCCGGTGTGTCTGCAGCCTACTGTGATCTCTCAAGACCAGTATGGACCAGTACAGACCAGTACGGACCAGTATGGACCAGTAAGGACCAGTATAGACCAGTGTGGACCAGTATGGGTCTCCAGATCCTCCCAGTGCCTCCCAGTTGCCCCCCAGTTCCTCCCAGTCCCTCCCAGTGCCCCATAACCCCATCCCAGTCCCTCCCAGTCCCTCCCAGTCCCTCCCAGTGCCCCACAAACCCCATCCCAGTCCCTCCCAGTCCATCCCAGTACCTCCCAGTGCCCCATAACCCCATCCCAGTCCCTTCCAGTCCCTCCCAGTCCCCATAACCCCATTCCAGTCCCTCCCAGTGCCCCATAACCGCATCCCAGTCCCTCCCAGTTACCCCCCAGTACCCCATAACCCCATCCCAGTCCCTCCCAGTCCCTCCCAG
>NW_011131493.1:0-893 GCF_000146605.3 Meleagris gallopavo
GTCCCATTTTCCCATTCCCATTTGTAGGACCGCACTCCACCCCCCGTTACCCCACAGCCTCGTTAACGACGCGCCGCTAATTAGCACCACTGGGAGCCCCCCACGTTGGGGTTATGGGGCGGTGGTGGATCCCCCACTTATGGGGCTGGGAGGGGGTCAACCCTGCAGTGCAGTGGGGGGCGGTGGGCACGGAGCAGAGGAGCAATTAGCAAAGGACGGAGCTCGTTAGCGCTCATTAGGAGGGCCAGAGCGCAATGGGGACAGACGGACGATTTTAGGGTGAATTTGGGGGATTTTGAGCCAAACCAAAGCACCGCCGATGCCTTAAAAGGGGCGGGGAGAGCCGGGGGCTCATTTGGGGGCTGGGGGTCTCACGGCTGCGGGGTTCGCTTTGCCTTCGGGGTTTTTCTTATGGCTTTTGGGGCTTTTTGGGGCTTTTTTTGGGGTTTCCGTGGTTTTTCTGCGCATTTTCTAACGGGGAACCGCAGAGCGCCGGCGGTTCTCATTAAAAACAATAACGAACCAGTCGTGCAAGTGGTGATGAACAACTGGCTGCAATGAGGGGCGTTGGGGGGGATGGAGCCGGGGGGCAGCGCGCCGCCGCCCCATTGCTGCCCAGCATTTCTACTCCCAGCCCCAAATTCACCCCTTTTCTCCCCAAATTCTGCCTTTCTCCCCCAAATCGCTCCGCTTTCCCCCTCGACCCCCAATTCCCCGCATTTCACCCCAAATTCCCCACTCGTCCCCATCTCCCCCCAACTCCCCCCGCCCCTCCCTCAGGCCACGCCCCAATTAGGCCACGCCCCCGCAACGAGCCACGCCCACTCCGCTTCCCGCCCTCCCTCCGCGCGCCTGCGCACTCCGCCGCCACGCGCGCCTGCGCGCTCCTCCTC
>NW_011131494.1:0-709 GCF_000146605.3 Meleagris gallopavo
ACGTCCCCAATGTCCCAATGTCCGCCCATGTCCCCAAAATCCCCCAATGTCCCCCATTGTCCCAACATCCCCCCATGTCCCCCCATGTCCCCAATATCTCCCATGTTCCCCCAATGTCCCCCCATGTCCCACGTTCCTCCACGTCCCTCGATGTCCCCAGCACCACTCATGTCCCCCAGTGTCCCCCCCATCCTCCACTGTCACCCATTTCCACCCCCCTCCCCTCCCCGTTTCCCCCCATTTCCGCACCCGGAACACCTCCAACTTCACCCCCATGGCTGCGCCCACACCCCGACGCACCCCGCAGCACCGCCGCCGCTCATTGGCCGAGCCCTCTGCATCGCCGCTTCCCGTTGGCTGCAAGGAA
Source organism: Meleagris gallopavo (assembly GCF_000146605.3). Taxonomy (NCBI): domain Eukaryota; kingdom Metazoa; phylum Chordata; class Aves; order Galliformes; family Phasianidae; genus Meleagris; species Meleagris gallopavo. The sequence goes on from NW_011131494.1 coordinate 368, forward strand.
CGGAAGAGGCGGGCTAAGGGGCGGGGCGAAAGGGGGAGAGAGCCAATAGGCGCTAAGGGACTGAGGGGGGAGGAGGTGGGCGGAAGTGGCGTCATCTAATCACTTCCGGAATGGCGGCGGAGGCCGCGGGAGCGGCGGTGATGGAGGGAGGGGAAACGGAGCGCGGAGCGGAGCTGCAGGCGGAGGCGGGGATGGAAATGGAAACGGGAACGAAAACGGGAGAGGAGCCGGAACCGGGAGCGGAGCCGGAAGCGGGAATGGAACAGGGAACGGAGCCGGAACCGGAGCCAGGCCCGAGCGCGGGCCCCGTGCGGACGGAGCTGCGCTTAGTGAGTGCGGGGA
>NW_011131495.1:0-369 GCF_000146605.3 Meleagris gallopavo
GTCCTGTGCCCCACACCGTCCTGTGCCCCACACCTCGTCCTGTGCCCCACACCTCGTCCTGTGCCCCACACCGTCCTGTGCCCCACACCTCGTCCTGTGCCCCACACCGTCCTGTGCCCCACACCTCGTCCTGTGCCCCGCACCATCCTGTGCCCCACACCTTGTCCTGTGCCCCACACGTCCCTCTGTGCCCCACACCTCGTCCTGTGCCCCACACTGTCCTGTGCCCCACACATCGTCTTGTGCCCCACACCTTGTCCTGTGCCCCACACGTCCCTCTGTGCCCCACACCTTGTCCTGTGCCCCACACGTCCCTCTGTGCCCCACACTGTCCTCTGCCCCACACCGTCCTGTGCCCCACACCTCGTC
>NW_011131496.1:0-423 GCF_000146605.3 Meleagris gallopavo
CAATAACCCCGTAACCCCATAACCTCATAACCCCAATAACCCCGTAACCCCATAACCCCATAACCCCAATAACCCTGTAACCCCATAACCCCACGACCCCATATCCCATAACCCCATAACCCCATATCCCATAACCCCATGTCCCATAACCCCATATCCCATAACCCCATAACCCCAAAACCCCATAACCCCATGTCCCATAACCCCATATCCCATAACCCCATAACCCCATAACCCCATAACCCCAAGACCCCATATCCCATAACCCCATAACCCCATATCCCATAACTCCATAACCCCATAATACCATGTCCCATAACCCCATATCCCATAACCCCATAACCCCATATCCCATAACCCCAATAATCCCCATAACCCCAATAACCCCATAACCCACAACCCATAACCCCACAACCCATAACC
>NW_011131497.1:0-466 GCF_000146605.3 Meleagris gallopavo
AGTGTGCGCTTGCAGCCCAGAAGGCCAGCTGTGTTCTGGGCTGCATTAAAAAAGGGGTGGCCAGCAGGGAGAGGGAGATGATTGTCCCATCTACTCAGCTCCTGGGAGGTCCCATCTGCAGTACTGCATCCAGATCTGGGGGCCCCAGCACAAGGGAGATGAAGAGCTCTTGGAACAGGTCCAGAGGAGAGCCACTAAAATGATCAGAGGACTGGAGCACCTCTCCTATGAGGAAAGATGGAGAGAACTGGGATTGTTTAGCTTGGAGAAGAGAAGGCTCTGGGGAGACCTCATTGTAGCCTTCCAGTATTTGAAAGGAGTGTATAAAAAAGAGGGAGTATGGCTGTTTACAAGGATTGACAGTGAGAGAACAAGAGGGAATAGTTTTAGACTGACAGAGGAGGTTTAGGTTAGATATTAGGAGGAAGTTTTTCACCCAGAGGGTGGTGACGCACTGGAACAGGTT
>NW_011131498.1:0-334 GCF_000146605.3 Meleagris gallopavo
CAAGCGAAGCAGCGCAGGCAAAGAAGAGAGCATCAGGTGACCTTGCCGGGAGTTATATCTCCTCGCTGACCGCAAAAGCCCCCTGGGGAAACGTAGCTGCTCTTCTCCGCTGGACAGGCACCCGGAACTTGAGCATCAGCAGTCAAACCCCCAGTACATTGCATGATGTTATGATGTGGAATACCGATAATGAAAAATCATGAAACCATGACAAGAGGACACAGCTGAGCGTCCTTTCTCCCAAGCAGCATGCAAGACTTTGCTGAAGGAGCCTCTTCTTATCCTGATCATAATAATTACGAGTAGAAAAAGTAGCTTTGAAAGGGGAGCCACA
>NW_011131499.1:0-599 GCF_000146605.3 Meleagris gallopavo
CTGATAGCCGTAGTAGTTCCTGTAGTATCGGTCTCTGTCCTGGTAGTAGTTTTGCCACTGGAAAAATAAGGGGAAAAAAGACAAAAAATCGGGAAAAAAGCAACAGGAGGCGATAGGGCAAAGGGAGAGGATGGGGCTGAAGGGATTTTGGGGTGAAAAAAGTGGATTTTGGTGAATTTTTTACCTCACGGTTGTACTGCCGGTAGTAATCCCGGTATCTGTTGTACTCGTAGTCACGGCCGTAGAACCTGTCGTAATCCCCCCGGTAGCGGTCGTAGAAATTGCGGTAGCCCTGAGATTTTGGGGGAAAAAAGGGGGGTTTTGGTGAATGTGGGGTTCGAGGGGGGTTTTTGGGGGGTTTTGGGGGGTTTTTGGGGGTTCTCACCCCGCGGTTTCCAGGCTGGCCCCAGTACTGCTGCTGGCCGTAGATGCGGTTGTCGTAAGCGCGGCGTTGGCCGCCCACTGCGGAGAGAAATGGGAAATTGGGGAAAATCGGGGGGATTTGGGGGAAATTGGGGGTTGGGGGCCCGAAATGAGGGGAATTGAGACCAAAAATGAGCCCAAAATGAGGGGAAATGGCCCCAAAGTGAGGGGAAATG
>NW_011131500.1:0-855 GCF_000146605.3 Meleagris gallopavo
GTAAAAACAGGTATTTTTGATAGAAAAAGGGGTATTTTTGTGTAAAAACAGGTATTGGTGGTGAGAAAAAGGGGTATTTTCCTGTAAAAATAGGTATTTGTGGGAGAGAAAGGGGTATTTTTTGTTAAAAGCAGGTATTTCTTGGAGAAAAAGGGGTATTTTCGTGTAAAAACAGGTTTTTGTGGGAGAAAAAGGGGTATTTTCATGTAAAAACAGATATTTCCTGGAAGAAAAAGGGGTATTTTCATGTAAAAACAGGTATTTGTGGGAGAAAAAGGGATATTTTCGTGTAAAAACAGGTATTTGTGGAAGAAAAAAGGGGTATTTTTGTGTAGAAACAGGTATTCGTGGGAGAATAAGGGGTATTTTCGTGTAAAAACAGTTATTCGTGGGAGAAAAATGGGTATATTTCTGTAAAAACAGGTATTGGTGTGAGAAAAAGTGGTATATTTGGTGTAAAAACAGGTATTTGTGGGAGAAAAAGGGGTATTTTCGTGTAAAAACAGGTATTGGTGGGAGAAAAAGGGGTATTTTCGTGTAAAAACAGGTATTTCATGGAGAAAAAGGGTTATTTTTTGTTAAAGACAGGTATTTGTGGGAGAAAAAGTGTTATTTTCGTGTGAAAACAGGTATTTGTGGTAGAAAAAGGGGTATTTTCGTGTAAAAACTGGTATTTGTGTGAGAAACAGGGGTATTTTTGTGTAAAAACAGGTATTGGTTGGAAAAAAAGGGGTATTATTGCGTAAAAACAGGTGGTGGTGGGATAAAAAGGGGTATTTTCGTGTAAAAACAGGTATTGGTGGGAGAAAAAGGGGTATTTTCGGTTAAAAACAGGTATTTGTGGGAGAAAAAAGT
>NW_011131501.1:0-732 GCF_000146605.3 Meleagris gallopavo
TGCCACGTCCCGAACCGCGGTGCCACAGTGACCCCAAATCCGGGCCCAGAAACCCTCGTCTGTGCTCCCACCTCTGGGGCCACCAAGACCCCAAAACCGGGTCCCACCGCGACCCCAAGCTCAATTTAGGGCCACCGCTTCTCAAGTTTTAGGGCCACCAGCCCGCAACTTTTAGGGCCATCATGTCCCCGACTTTTAGGGTCACCACGTCCCACCTTTTAGGGCCATCATGTCCTCGACTTTTAGGGTCATCCCATCCCACCTTTTAGGGCCATCATGTCCCCGACTTTTAGGGTCACCACGTCCCACCTTTTAGAACCACACCTCAACCTCTATGGCCACCGCCCCCCAAATTTTAGGGCCACCACGTCCCACCTTTTAGGGCATTATGTCCCGAGTTTTAGGGTCACCATGACCCAAAATTAGAGCTGCCAGGTTCCACCTTTTAGGGCCACCACATCCCACCTTTTAGGGCCACCACATCCCACCTTTTAGGGCCACCGCCCCCCACCTTTTAGGGCCACCACATCCCACCTTTTAGGGCCACCACGTCCCACCTTTTAGGGCATTATGTCCCGAGTCTTAGGGCCACCATGACCCAAAATTAGGGCCACCACATCCCACCTTTTAGGGCATTATGTCCTGAGTTTTAGGGCCACCATGACCCAAAATTAGGGCCACCACCTCCCACCTTTTAGGGCATTATGTCCCGAGTCTTAGGGCCACCACGTC
>NW_011131502.1:0-1020 GCF_000146605.3 Meleagris gallopavo
GGGACACCTTGGGGACAACGGTGGACGTGGTGCCATCAGCTTGGGGATGCCTCGGTGGCAACTTGGGGACATCTTGGGGACACCATGGTGCCATCAGCTTGGGGACACTTTGGTGGCAACTTGGGGACATCTTGGGGACACCATGGTGCCATCAGCTTGGGGACGCCTTGGTGGCACCTTGGGGACATCTTGGGGACACCGTGGTGCCATCAGCTTGGGGACGCCTCGGTGGCACCTTGGGGACATCTTGGGGACACCGTGGTGCCATCAGCTTGGGGACGCCTCGGTGGCAACTTGGGGACATCTTGGGGACACCGTGGAGGGGATGTCGTGCCTTGGTGGCACTTTGGGGACGTTGCGCCACCCCCTTGGGGACACCTTGGTGGCACCTTGGGGACATTTTGGAGACATCGTGGGGACACCGTGGAGGGGACGTCATGCCTCGGTGACATCTTGGGGACATTGTGCCACCATCCCCTTGGTGGCACCTTAAGGACACCTTGGTGGCACCCTGGGGACATCTTGGGGACATCATCGTGCCACCACCCCCTTGGGGATGCCATGGTGGCACCTCGGGGACAGCGTGGGGGGGGACATCGTGCCACTACCCCCTTGGGGACACCTTGGTGGCAGCTTGGGGACACTTTGGGGACATCTTGGGGACACCGTGGGATGTGGAGGGGCCATCATGCCTCAGTGGCACCTTGGGGACACTGTGTCACCATCCCCTTGGTGGCACCTTAAGGACACCTTGGTGGCACCTTGGGGACAATCGTGGATGTCGTGCCACCCCCCTTGGGGATGCCTTGGTGGCACCTTGAGGAGACCGTGGGACGCGGAGGGGACATTGTGCCTTGGTGGCACCTTGGGGACATCGTGCCACTCCCTTGGTGGCACCCTGGGGACACCTTGGTGGCACCCTGGGGACATCTTGGGGACATCATCGTGCCATCACCCCCTCGGGGACACCTTGGGGACACCTCCTGGGGGATGATGATGGACATTGTGCCACCCCCCCAC
>NW_011131503.1:0-486 GCF_000146605.3 Meleagris gallopavo
AAGGCTAAATATTCTTCCTGTAACACTTATCATCAGAAGGAAGGGTCAAAAAACTACCAAGGGAAAAAAAAATAAATGGTTGGATAAGGAAGGGCAAAGGTTCAAAGAAGTGAGTAAAAATAATCAACAAGGTCTCACAGTAGAGAAAAAGGTGGATGATTGAAAGTCTTTATTAGCAATGACTTGTGAAGATAAACCTGTTTTTATGTTCAGCAAAGTTCATTGTTCACATAGAAGTCACTAAATGTGTGAACTGGGCATTTAGGCAGTAGGAAAAGCTAGTTCTGAGCTTTTTTGTTTATTGTGAGTGGTGGGAATTGCGTAATGCATGTTTGTGTAGAGGAAGTCAGAGTATAGAAGTTTTCAGTGAAAAAGGTCTGTGTTACAATTTGTGTGCAGAAAGCTTGTGTAGCAGTATGGTATGTGTCTAGCCTGTTGTATATTTGCCTATTTATCCATTCTTCTAGCCTCCTTTCCAATCTTTAA
>NW_011131504.1:0-309 GCF_000146605.3 Meleagris gallopavo
GAGAGGAGAGGAGAGGAGAGGAGAGGAGAGGAGAGGAAGGCGATACAGTTTGAGGAGAGGATAGGAGAGGAGATGGAGGAGAGGAAAAGAGAGGTGAGGAGAGGAGAGGAGAGGAGAGAAGAGGAGAGGAGAGGGGTGAAAGGCGATATAGTCAGAGGAGAGGAGAGGAGATGGAGGAGAGGAGAGGACAGGAGAGGAGAGGAGAGGATAGGAGAGGAGAGGAGAGGAGAGGCGAGGAGAGGAGAGGAAGGCGATACAGTTAGAGGAGAGGAGAGGAGAGGAGAGGGGAGGAGAGGAGAGGAGAGAAGA
>NW_011131505.1:0-470 GCF_000146605.3 Meleagris gallopavo
CTCCTCCTCCCTCCCTCCCTCCCTCCTTCCCTCCCTTCCCTCTTCCCCTCCTCCCTTCCCCTCTTCTCCTCCCATTCCCTCCCTTTCCCTTCCCTTCCTTTCTACTTTTTTAATTTTTGTTAAGCTACAAGGGACAGTAGTAGTCATGTGGAGTCAGTCTGAGGCACATATGCGAGATAGGGATGCATTGTACTCTGTCAGGTTCTGACATGCATTCTTTTTGAAGGTGATTATTGATTTTCTGTCTCTGCAAGAAGGCCAAAAAAAAAAAAAAATTAGAGAATTTTAATCACATCTTAAGGAAAAAAAAGAAAATCCCAACCTTGCTCTTTTTAAAAAAATGTGCATATTATAATAGGAATAGGAAAGAAAATACTAATGGAAGTACTTTTTATGGGAAAAAAATATTGCTCTGATATAAGACTATGCATTACTTAACTGGAAGCATTGAACATCATCAGATGTGACAA
>NW_011131506.1:0-868 GCF_000146605.3 Meleagris gallopavo
GGGGAGGAGCGTCAAAAAGGGGGAGGAACCTAAAAGGGGGGAGGAGCCTCAAAGGGGGCGAGAGTCTAATGAAGGAGCCGATGGAACGAATGCGAACCCAACTAATTAACGACGATTAACCTCCCTGCTCACGGGATCAAGGTAATGGCCCTCCGCCATCTTTGCTGCCCTCCGCCATCTTTGCTGCCCTCCCCCTTCTTTGTGGCCCTCCGCCATCTTTGCAGCCCACCGCCATCTTTGCGACCCTCTGCCATCTTTGAAGCCCTCCGCCATCTTTGCGGCCCACCGCCATCTTTGCTGCCCTCCGCCATCTTTGTGGCCTTCCCCCATCTTTGCATCCCTCCGCCACCTTTGCGTCCCTCCGCCATCTTTGCTGCCCTCCGCCATCTTTGTGGCCCTTTCCTTCTTTGCGTCCCTCCGCCATCTTTGAGGCCCTCCGCCATCTTTTCGGCCCACCGCCATCTTTGTGTCCCTTTCCTTCTTTGCAGCCCTCCGCCATCTTTGCAGCCCTTCACCATTTTTGCAGCCCACCGCCATCTTTTGACCCTCCACCATCTTTGCTGCCCTCCGCCATCTTTGCTGCCCTCCGCCATCTTTGCTACCCTCCGCCATCTTTGCTGCCCTCCGTCATCTTTGCTGCCCTCCGCCATCTTTGCTGCCCTCCCCCTTCTTTGTGGCCCTCCGCCATCTTTGCAGCCCACCGCCATCTTTGCGACCCTCTGCCATCTTTGAAGCCCTCCGCCATCTTTGCGGCCCACCGCCATCTTTGCGGCCTTCCCCCATCTTTGCATCCCTCTGCCATCTTTGCGTCCCTCCGCCATCTTTGTAGTCCTCTGCCATCTTTGCAGCTCTCCGCCATCTTTGCGGC
>NW_011131507.1:0-738 GCF_000146605.3 Meleagris gallopavo
CGATGCGGGGCGATGCGGTGCGGTGTGGTGTGATGCGATGCGATGCGATGCGGGGCGATGCGGTGCGGTGTGGTGTGATGCGATGCGATGTGATGCGGTGCGATGCGGTGCAGTGCGATGTGATGCGATGCGGTGCGGTGAGATGTGGTGCGATGTGATGCGATGCGGTGCAGTGCGATGCGATGCGGTGCGGTGCGGTGCGATGCGATGCGATGTGATGCGATGCGATGCGGTGCGATGTGATGCGATGCGATGCGGTGCGATGTGATGCGATGCGATGCGATGCAGCAGCGCCGTGTGCGCAACTCTTACAGCACGGGGTGGGAAACTGGGACCCTGTGTGTGCGCGACGGAGATGCAGCAGCTGCATGCGTGCACCCCGCGCACCGTGCGTCCTGCTCCCCATGCCTGCACCCCACGCAGGACCCACGGTGGAGCTGTAGCACCCCATGCCTGCACCCCACACTGCACTCGCGCTGCTCCCCATGCACGCACCCCACACGGGACCCATGGTTGACCTGTAGCACCCCATGCACGCACCCCATACAGCACTCGTGCTGCTCCCCATGCACGCATCCCATACAGGACAGATGGAGGAGGTGCGGCACCCCATGCCTGCACCCCACACAGCACTCATGCTGCTCCCCACGCATGCAGGATGGAGATGCAGCACGCAGCACTCATGCTGCTCCCCACGCATGCAGGATGGAGATGCAGCACGCCGCACTCATGCTGCTC
>NW_011131508.1:0-507 GCF_000146605.3 Meleagris gallopavo
GGTGGTGAGAGGGGAAGGGGTTAAAAGCGGTGCACGGCGCTGTGTGCGCCTTGTTGGGGTGGGGAGGGTGCGAGGTGTTTGTGGTGCAATGCACGGCTTGCAATAAACTTGCGTTCTGATGCACGGGGTGCAAATCTCCCGGGTAATAAATCCCCGTTGCAATGCACAGCAGCGGTGCAGACGGTGCAAAGCAGGCGCGTTGCAATCCTGGAGGTGCGAGGTGTTTGTGGTGCAATGCACGGCTTGCAATAAACTTGCGTTCTGATGCACGGGGTGCAAATCTCCCGGGCAATAAATCCCCATTACAATGCACTGCAGCGGTGCAGACGGTGCAAAGCAGCCGCGTTGCAATCCTGGAGGTGTGAGGTGTTTGTGGTGCAATGCACGGCTTGCAATAAACTTGCGTTCTGATGCACGGGGTGCAAATCTCCAGGGCAATAAATCCCCGTTGCAATGCACAGCAGCGGTGCAGGAGGGGCAAAGCAGCCGCGCTGCAATCCTGGAGGT
>NW_011131509.1:0-796 GCF_000146605.3 Meleagris gallopavo
GCCATGTAGCTCGTCAAACCCCGCCCTCCGGGGTACATCAGCCAATCAGCAGCCTCCGATTGCCAAACCAAACTCCACCCTATGGAAGAGCTGCATCCAATCAGCCAGCCCTTCTAGGTCCTGGTCCCGCCCCCTGCCACCCAAACCTCACCCTCAGGGTGCGACAGCCAATCGACCACGGCCGCCCCGCACCTGGCCCCGCCCCTCACGTGGAGAAGCATCCAGTCAGCGCGCCTCGCTATTGGCCCCGCCCCCTTCCACACAGACCCCGCCCTTCTCGGGAGTGGCAGCCAATCAGCGAAGCTCCCTTTTAACCACATCACCGGTTTACCGCACCACCGCCGTGGCCCCGCAGGCGGTGCACACGAGGCCGCCTGCTTCTCATCCTCCGGCGTTTCGTCCTCACCCGACCTCAGGTCCGGCCTGGGACCACCGCCATCAGCCACTCCATGGAGCGACGAGCGTTCTGCGCACGCGCGGCTCCGCCCCTTTTTTCCGTCGGGGAGCATGCGCATGCGCGACACCACTCGCCTATACAGCGCAGGCGCATCATCCCTCCATCAATAAACACGCAATGCGCACGCGCGGCTCCACCCCTTTCTTAGTCATTGCGCACGCGCAGCTCCGCCCCTTTCCGGCTAGCGCATGCTCAGATTACACTGTATTCGCCGCGCATGCGCAGCTGCAACCTAGCGCGCACACGTGACTGCGCCTGGCTGACACACGTGCGAAGCACGTGGCTTTCAAAGCCCAATGCACCGCGACGCCCCCCCGCTGTGCCCCTCCCCCTTTCTTC
>NW_011131510.1:0-857 GCF_000146605.3 Meleagris gallopavo
AGATCGCCCCCTAGCAACCCCATATTGCCCCCTCTGGCCCCACAGTGACCCCATATCACCCCCTCTCACCCCATATTGCCTCATATTGACCCCATATTGACCCCATATTTACCCCATATCGACCAATACATCAAGGAGAGTGTGAGTAAAACCTGGAGAAAAGTCAGAGTAAAGAAGGAGTAAGTATGGGTAAACCCAGAGTAAAGTGTGAATAAATGTTGAAGTAAGGTGTGAGTACACCTGGAATAGAGTGTGATAGCCAGTTGTGGGAGGAAAACCTGGAGAAAAGTCAGAGGAAAGCATGAGTAATTCTTGCGTAAACCAAGTAAACTGTGAGTATCAACTGTGAGTATCACATGAAGGTGAGAGCACACCTGGAGTATGGTGTGAGTTAGTAAGCGTGGAGTAAAGTGTGAGCAGAACCCAGCGGAAGTTGTGCGCACGTCTGTGCCCGCGACGGGGGGCCGTGGGCTTCCCTCCCCCCCCGGCCCACAGAATGGGAAGGGAAGGGGAGACGGGACGGGGAGCTGGGAGCTGGGCTCCAGGAAGGAAGAAAAAGAACAAAGCGACAACGATCTGCGGACAAAACTTGTTTTACTGAGTGCGATGGCGGAGTGCGAGTTAAGCCGACGCCATGGCGCCTCGTGGGAGCTGAGAGGAATAAATGAGAGGGGACAGAGGGAGTTCCTGAGGCGGAGTCACACCTGGAAAGCTGGGAACGGCTTCCAATGACCCCAGTGACCCCAACGGCCCCGGTGACCCCAGTGACCTCACACGAACCCACCCCCATTCCCACTGACCCCACTGACCACAATGACCCCCGAATCGTCCTCACCTGACCCCAGTGACACCGGTGA
>NW_011131511.1:0-473 GCF_000146605.3 Meleagris gallopavo
CACACGCACACACACGCACACACACGCACACTACACGCACACTACACGCACACGCACACTACACACACACGCACACTACACACACACGCACACTACACACACACGCACACTACACACACACGCACACTACACGCACACACACTACACGCACACACACTACACGCACACACACTACACGCACACACACTACACGCACACACACTACACGCACACACACTACACGCACACACACTACACACGCACACACACTACACACGCACACACACTATACACGCACACACACTATACACGCACACACACTATACACGCACTATATATACGCGCACACACTATACACGCACTATATATACGCGCGCACACTATATATACGCGCGCACACTATATATACGCGCGCACGCTACACACGCGCGCACGCTACACACGCGCGCACGCTACACACGCGCGCACGCTACACACGCGCGCACGCTACACAC
>NW_011131512.1:0-364 GCF_000146605.3 Meleagris gallopavo
CAGTGGGGCTGAGGGTCATCCCAAAACCCAGCAGTGGGGCTCAGGGTTACCCTAAAACCCAGCAGTGGGGCTGCGGGTCATCCCAAAACCCAACAGTGGTGCTCAGGGTTACCCTAAAACCCAGCATTGGGGTTCAGGGTCATCCCAAAACCCAACAGTGGTGCTCAGGGTTACCCTAAAACCCAGCATTGGGGTTCAGGGTCATCCCAAAACCCAACAGTGGTGCTCAGGGTTACCCTAAAATCCAGCAGTGGGGTTCAGGGTCATCCCAAAACCCAGCAGTGGGGCTGAGGGTCATCCCAAAACCCAGCAGTGGGGTTCAGGGTCATCCCAAAACCCAGCAGTGGGGTTCAGGGTCATCCCA
>NW_011131513.1:0-592 GCF_000146605.3 Meleagris gallopavo
AATGAAGAAAAAAGGGAAAGGCAGAAAATAAAAACGTCCCCAAATCATCCAGAACTCGCCCCAAATTGATGTTTATTGGTAAAAAAGATCAAAAACGGTAAAAAGTGGCGTGGAATCGCCCCAAATTTGCCAGAATTTGGGGTTTTTGGGGTCGTCGCCAAGCGTCCTTTTGGGTTCTTCAGCTGTTTCCAATTGATCCAAAAAGCCCCGAATTGTCCCCAAATTTCAGTCTGAAAATGTCATAAGTTCGATTGTGCCACATTCAGACCCATTTTTTGGGTCAAATTTTGGGGTTTTCAGTCAATTTTTGTGGGAATTTTTACCCTTGCGGGGGTTGTGATGCATTCAGATCCCATTTTGGGGTCAAATTTGGGGGATTTTGGTCCATTTTTTGGCTTTTTTTCACACCTTTTCCCAATCTTGAATGGTTGTGATGCATTCAGACCCCATTTTGGGGTCAAATTTGGGGGATTTTGGTCCATTTTTTGGCTTTTTTCACCCCTTTTCCCAATCCTGAAGAGTTGTGTTCCATTCAGACCCCATTTTTGGGTCAAATTTGGGGGATTTTGGTCCATTTTTTGGCTTTATTTCA
>NW_011131514.1:0-417 GCF_000146605.3 Meleagris gallopavo
TCACATGGGGTGTGTGATGTCACATGGGGTGTGTGACGTCATTTGGGATGTGTGATGTCACAATGGGTGTATGACGTCATTTTAGGGGTGTGAGGTCATTTTGAGTTTGTGATGTCACATGGCAGGTGTGACTTTATTCGGAGTGTGTGACGTCAAATGGTTGTGTGTGACATCATTTTGGGGGTGTGACGTCACATTGGATGTGTGACGTCACTTTCGGGTTATGACGTCAAATGGGTGGGTGTGACATCACATGGGGTGTGTGACGTCATTTTGGGCGTATGACGTCAATTGGGGGTTGGGACGTCACATGGGGTGTGTGACGTCATTTTTGGGGTATGACATCACCTGTGCTTCTGTGACGTCACATGGGGTGTGTGACGTCATTTTAGGGGTGTGTGACGTCACTTTGGGGGT
>NW_011131515.1:0-606 GCF_000146605.3 Meleagris gallopavo
GGGTCAGGTTGTGGGGGTGGGTTTATGGGGTTGTGGGGCTCAGTTATGGGGTTGGGTTGTGGGGCTGAGTTATGCCCAATGGGGCACCTAAGGGACCCATGGGGGACCCAAGGGAGACACAGGGCACCCAAGGGACCCATGAGGGGCACCCAAGGGACCCGGAGGAGACCCAAGGGAGCCATGAGGAGCACCCAAGGGAGACACAGGGCACCCAAGGGACCCATAGAGCACCCAAGGGAGACACGGGGCACCCAAGGAGGCACCCGAGGGACCCATGGAGGCAGCCAAGAGACCCACAGGGCACCCAAGGGACCCATGAGGGGCACCCAAGGGCCCATGGAGGCAATGGAGGCACTCGAGGGAGACACAGGGCACCCAAGGGACCCATAGAGCACCCAAGGGAGACATGGGGCACCCAAGGAGGCACCCGAGGGACCCATGGAGGCAGCCAAGGGACCCGGAGGAGACCCAAGGGACCCATGAGGGGCACCCAAGGGCGTCACGTCGGGCACCCGGAGCGGCACCCATGGGTGCCGAGGGCCGCCGTACCGTCATGCCGAGGTCGGGGGTGCTGAGGCGCAGGCGCAGCTCTTTGGCCGCCACCTC
>NW_011131516.1:0-428 GCF_000146605.3 Meleagris gallopavo
CACCCCACAGCCCCCACCCCATATCCAACACCCCATGCCCACCACCCCAACCCTACAACTCCTCACCCCACAGCTCCCACCCCATATCCAACACCCCAACCCTACAACCCATCACCCCACAGCTCCCACCCCACACCCAACACCCCAATGCCCATCACCCTATGACCATCCCTCAACCCTACAACTCATCACCCCATAGCTCCCACTCAATGACCATCCCTCAACCCTACACCCCATCACCGCACAGCCCCCACCCAATGCCCATCACCCCAACCCTACAACTCCTCACCCCACAGCTCCCACCCCATATCCAACACCCCAACCCTACAACCCATCACCCCACAGCTCCCACCCCACACCCAACACCCCAATGCCCATCACCCCAACCCTACAACTCCTCACCCCACAGCTCCCACCCCACGCCCACC
>NW_011131517.1:0-479 GCF_000146605.3 Meleagris gallopavo
GAGAGGAGAGGAGAGGAGAGGAGAGGAGAGGAGAGGAGAGGAGAGGGACGGCGAGGAGAGGAATGAAAAGGAATACACGGTGAGGATGTGAGGTGAGGTGTGGTGATGTGAGGAGAGGAGAGGAGAGGAGAGGAGAGGAGAGGAGAAGAGAGGAGCGGAGAGGAGAGGAAGGCGATACAGTGAGAGGAGAGGAGAGGAGAGGGATGGATAGAAGTAAAGATGAGGAGGTGAGGTGAGGCGTGGTGATGTGAGGAGACAATAGGAGAGGAGAGGAGAGGAGAGGAGAGGAGAGGAGAGGAGAGGGATTGATAGAGTAAAGATGAGGAGGTGAGGTGAGGCGTGGTGATGTGAGGAGACAATCGGAGAGGAGAGGAGAGGAGAGGAGAGAAGAGGAGAGGAGAGGGGAATGGAGGAGAGGAGAGGAGAGGATCGGAGAGGACAGGAGAGGAGAGGAGAGGAGAGGAGAAGAGAGGAGAGGA
>NW_011131518.1:0-420 GCF_000146605.3 Meleagris gallopavo
ATTAATAACTAATAATCCTTATTAATTTTACCCCAAATTTGATAAATTTCCCCTAAAAACGCCCCAAAATCCTCAATTCCACCCTGATGGCCTCAAATCCTCACTTTTTCCCCAAAACCACCCCACAGAAATGCCTTTTTTTCACCCTTTTACCCCCAAATCCTGTTTTTATTATTAGTTATTATTACTAACTAATAATCCTTATTAATTTTACCCCAAATTTGATAAATTTCCCCTAAAAACGCCCCAAAATCCCCAACTCCACCCTCGTGGCCTCAAATCCTCACTTTTTCCCCCAAAATCCCCCACAGAAATGCCTTTTTTTCACCATTTTACCCCAAATCCTCTGTTTTTATTATTAGTTATTATTAATAACTAATAATCCTTATTAATTTTACCCCAAATTTGATAAATTTCCCC
>NW_011131519.1:0-612 GCF_000146605.3 Meleagris gallopavo
CACTCGGGCTGCGCTTGGGGTGGTCTGCACTGGAAAGACACCGGGGTCACAAGTCCAGGCTGGGGACTGCGATGTCTGCTGGGCTCAGGTCAGAAAGGCACACTTCGTCACCCTCGGGGAGTGCTGTACTTTTCAAAGACTTGGTTATCCTCGCCTGCAAAAGATAATGTCAGAATCACCATTTTGCTTCTGTGGTGACGGCTGGAGGAGTTTTGTGCCGGCACCCACAGCACGTGGTCCCCCAGGGCTGCCGCGGCACGGCAGGACGCTCCCCTCCCTCCCCATCGCCCCTCAGCTCCCGCATCCTCCCGTTATCTGCCTGAGGACACAGAGACCCCGCAGAGCCATCTGGACAGGCTGACCGACGGCCGAGGCCAACGGCACCAGGGTCAACACCAGCAACTGCCGGGTGCCGCCCTTTGCTCACAACAACCCCAGGCGTCGCTGCAGGCTCGGGGCAGAGCGGCCTGAAGGCCGCGTGCAGGAAAAGGACCCGGAGGTGTGGATCGACGCTCGGCCGAACGTGAGCCAGCAGCGCCCAGGCGGCCAAGAAGCCCGCTTGCCCCGGCAGCAGCGCAGCCGGCAGCAGCAGGAGGCGATCGCCCCGCGCTC
>NW_011131520.1:0-537 GCF_000146605.3 Meleagris gallopavo
TTATGGGGCACAAAGGGACGTCCCGCTGGGGGACTATGGGGCATCTTGCTGGGGATGCTATGGGGCATCCCACTGGGGGACTATGGGGCATCCCATTGGGGACATCATGGGATGTTATGGGGCATCCCATTGGGGACATCATGGGACGCTATGGGGCATCCCATTGGGGACATGATGGGACGTTATGGGGCACAAAGGGACGTCCCGCTGGGGGACTATGGGGCATCTTGCTGGGGATGCTATGGGGCATCCCACTGGGGGACTATGGGGCATCCCATTGGGGACATCATGGGATGTTATGGGGCATCCCACTGGGGGACTATGGGGCATCCCATAGGGGACATCATGGGACGCTATGGGGCATCCCACTGGGGACACTATGGGGCATCCCATTGGGGACATCATGGGACGCTATGGGGCATCCCACTGGGGACACTATGGGGCATCCCATTGGGGACATCATGGGACACTATGGGGCACAAAGGGACGTCCTGCTGGGGGACTATGGGGCATCTTGTTGGGGACGCTATGGGGCAT
>NW_011131521.1:0-671 GCF_000146605.3 Meleagris gallopavo
AAATCTTTGTTCTACCCAATTTGTGGGGGAAAATAATAGGATTTGGGGTGATTCTTCTGTTCCTTTTGGGATGGAGGGGGATGTGGCCCCATCTTGGTTGTCCCTATAGGGTCTGGTTGTCCTTATAGGGCCGCCATCTTGGGGAAGCGTCCCGCCATTGGTTCCATCCCTTCGTATTGACCCAAAATCTTTATTCTTCTAAATTTGTGGGGGAAAATAATAGGATTTGGGGTGATTCTTGTGTTCCTTTCGGGATGGAGGGGGATGTGGTTCCGTCTTGGTTGTCCCTATAGGGTCTGGTTGTCCCTATAGGGCCGCCATCTTGGGGAAGCGTCCCGCCATCAATTCCATCCCTTCGTATTGACCCAAATCTTCTTTATTCTACCAAATTTCTGGGAGAAAATAGCCCGAAATAACCCAAAAATGGGGGAAATAGACTCAAAAAGAACCATAAAAGTGGAAATAGCCCGAAATAACCCAAAAATGGGGGCAATAGTTCCCAAAAGAGCCCAAAAATGGGGGAAATAGCCCCCAAAAAATCCCCAAAATGGGGAAATAGCCCTAAATAGCCCCAAAATTGGGGAAATAGCCCCAAAAATGGAGGAAATAGCCCCAAAAAGAGCCATAGAATGTGGAAATAGCCGCAAATAACCCAAAAATGGGGGAAATCG
>NW_011131521.1:691-1070 GCF_000146605.3 Meleagris gallopavo
GCCATCTTGGGGAAGCGCCCCGCCATTGGTTCCATCCCTTCGTATTGACACAAAATCTTTGTTCTACCCAATTTGTGGGGGACAATAATAGGATTTGGGGTGATTCTTGTGTTCCTTTTGGGATGGAGGGGGATGTGGCCCCGTCTTGTTGTCCCTATAAGGTCTGGTTGTCCCTATAGGGCCGCCATCTTGGGGGAGCGTCCCGCCATCGGTTCCATCCCTTCGTATTGACCCAAAATCTTTGTTCTACCCAATTTGTGGGGGAAAATAATAGGATTTGGGGTGATTCTTGTGTTCCTTTCGGGATGGAGGGGGATGTGGTTCCGTCTTGGTTGTCCCTATAGGGTCTGGTTGTCCCTATAGGGCCGCCATCTTGGGG
>NW_011131522.1:0-558 GCF_000146605.3 Meleagris gallopavo
CATTGGGGACATCAATGGGGACATTGGGGACATCAATGGGACAGAAGCGGGGGCATTGGGGACATCAGTGGGACATGGGGACATCAATGGGACAGAAGTGGGGGCATTGGGGACATCAATGGGGACATTGGGGACATCAATGGGACAGAAGCGAGGGCATTGGGGACATCAGGGGGACATGGGGACATCAATGGGACAGAAGCGGGGGCATTGGGGACATCAGTGGGACATGGGGACATCAGTGGGACAGAAGCGGGGACATGGGGACATCAGTGGGGACATTGGGGACATCAATGGGACAGAAGTGGGGGCACTGGGGACATCAATGAGACATGGGGACATCAATGGGACAGAAGTGGGGGCATTGGGGACATCAGTGGGGACATTGGGGACATCAATGGGACAGAAGTGGGGGCACTGGGGACATCAATGGGACATGGGGACATCAATGGGACAGAAGTGGGGGCACTGGGGACATCAATGGGACATGGGGACATTGGGGACATCAATGGGACAGAAGTGGGGGCATTGGGGACATCAATGGGGACATTGGGGACA
>NW_011131523.1:0-736 GCF_000146605.3 Meleagris gallopavo
GCCCCCCATGAGACCCCCCTTCCCCCATGAGCCCCTCCTTGCCTCCCATGGGACCCTCTTACCCCCCCCGCCATGGCAATGCTCTGGCCTTGATGAGGCTTTAAAAAATGTTGTAACCGCCTAAGAGTGGCTTTCTTTTTTGCCCAGTTTCTAATAAACATCTCTCTCCGTTCCTTGGCTCCGTTCCTCGTGGCACCGGGCTCTGGGGACGGGGGGTACTTTAAACGGTAAACCGGGGGCTACCGGGGAGGAACGGGTGCGCCCCGATCACTTTTGACCCTCCGCAGCCACCGTCAGTACTTTGGTCACGTGCCGGGGTGTTGCCTGCACTCAGTGCCCGGAAGGACGGCGCCTCCAACCAATAGCGCAGCGAGGGGGCGGGAAGATAAAACGGATCTGACCAATGGTAGTAGAAAGGGGGCGGGTCCGCTCCTCGCTGCTGACCAATCAAAGCAGGGCCGGGCTGGGGCGGTGCAGCCGAGGGGAAGATGGCGGAGGAGGAGAAGCTGCCCGCGGGATGGGAGAAGCGCATGAGCCGCAGCTCCGGTACGAGAGGGGAGATCGCGACAGGGTGGGGCAGCGGAGGGGCGGCCGAGGGATGAAGGAACCTGGGGAGATCGGGGGGGGCTCTGAGGGTTCGGGGGGCGGGTTGGGCCTGGAGGGAGGGGCGGGGGGTCGTTCAGGTGAAGGCTGCAGGGCCTGGGGGGTATCGGGATAGTGGGGGGTATCGGGACGA
>NW_011131524.1:0-869 GCF_000146605.3 Meleagris gallopavo
CTCCGCTTCCAGGCGGGCGATGCTTTCCTTCAGCGCTTTGTTCTTCTCCTTCTCCTTCTCGTATTTCTTCTTCCACTGCTCCGCCGTCAGCTCCAGGTTGACAGACGCGCTGTTCTTGATGGTCTTCGCCCTTTTTGGGGGGGCCGCAGTCACAACCCCCCCACCCCCCCGCCCCCATTTTCCCCGGGGGGTGTAACCAGTGCACGAGCTGCTGTTGGGGTGCAGGGGGTTGTGGGGTGACATTGGGGTGCAGTGGGTTATGGGGTGCTATAGGGGTGCAGAGGGTTGTATGGTGCTATAGGGGTGCAGAGGGTTATGGGGTGTCATTGGGATGCAGAGGGTTATGGGGTACTTTGGGGTGCAGTGGGTTATGGGGTGCTATAGGGGAGCAGAGGGCTATGGGGTGCCATGGGATTGTAGCAGGTCATGGGGTGCTTTGGGTGCACTGGGTTATGGGGTGACATTGGGGTGTGGTGGGTGGTCATAGGGTGTCACTGAGGTGCAATGGGTTATGGGGTGCTATAGGGGAACAGTGGGTTATGGGGTGCTATTGGGTGCAGCAAGTTATGGGGTGCTATTTGGGGTGCAGAGGGTTATGAGTTACACTGTGATGCAGGGAGTTATGGGGTGCTATAGGGCTGCAGTGTGTTATGGGGTGCTATGTGGGTGCTATAGGGGGGCAGTGGGTTATGGGGTGCTATGTGGGTGCTATAGGGGGGCAGTGGGTTTTGGGGTGCCGATGAGCTGCAGCGGTGCAGCGCTGCCATTGGGATGCAATGGGCGCAGTGCAGTGGGCGCTGCCAGGGCACACGGGTGGGGGCTGTAGGGTGGGGTCCTGTCGGCGTGGGGCTGAGCTGTGGGACCCCCCC
>NW_011131525.1:0-519 GCF_000146605.3 Meleagris gallopavo
CACACTGACCCCATAGGGCCCCATAGGGCACTCAGCGACCCCATAGGGCCACACTGACCCCATAGGGCCCCATAGGGCACTCAGCGACCCCATAGGGCCACACTGACCCCATAGGGCCCCATAGGGCACTCAGCGACCCCATAGGGTCTCGGCGACCCCATAGGGCCCCACAGGGTACCCAGCGACCCCATAGGGCCCCACAGGGCACCCAGCGACCCCATAGGGCCCCATAGGGCCTCGGCGACCCCATAGGGCCACATAGGGCCACACTGACCTCATAGGGCCATATAGGGCACTCAGCGACCCCATAGGGTCTCAGTGACCCCGTAGGGCCCCACAGGGTACCCAGCGACCCCATAGGGCCCCACAGGGCACTCAGCGACCCCATAGGGCCCCACAGGGCACCCAGCGACCCCATAGGGCCACACTGACCCCATAGGGCCCCATAGGGCCTCACAGACCCCATAGGGCCCCATAGGGCACCCAGCGACCCCATAGGGCCACACTGACCCCATAGGG
>NW_011131526.1:0-484 GCF_000146605.3 Meleagris gallopavo
ACTTTGGAGATCCCACCCCCAAACTTTGGAGATCCCACCCCCAAACTTTGGAGATCCCACCACCAAACTTTGGAGATCCCACCACCAAACTTTGGAGATCCCACCACCAAATTTCGGAGATGTTACCCCCAAATTTTGGAGATCCCACCATGAACTTTTGGAGATCCCACCACCAAATTTTGGAGATCCCACCCCCAAACTTTGGAGATGCTACCCCCAAATTTTGGAGATCCCACCATGAACTTTTGGAGATCCCACCACCAAATTTTGGAGATCCCACCACCAAACTTTGGAGATCCTCCCCTGAACTTCTGGAGATCCTACCCCCAAATTTTGGAGATCCCACCCCCAAATTTTGGAGATCCTCCCATGAACTTCTGGAGAACCCACCGCCAAATTTCGGATGCCCCACCACCAAACTCTTGCAGATCCCACCCCCAAACTTCCGTCTGCCCCACCGCCAAACTCTCACCCCTCTCCTCCT
>NW_011131527.1:0-427 GCF_000146605.3 Meleagris gallopavo
GGGTCGGCGGCGCGGGGACGGAGTGACAGAGACGGGGGAAACGGGGTCTGAGTTGTAGGGATGGGAGCGATGGGGCGGAGGAACGGGGACGGAGCGGCCGGGGCGGTGCCGTAGGGACGGAGCGGCGGGGTGAGGCTGTGGGGCAGAGCTGTGTGGGTCTCACGGTGGGGGTCCCCTCGCGGTCCCCCCTTCCCGCTCCATCCCCCGTCTCAGATCCGTTCCCATGCCCCGTTGCCATGGGAACCACGCGGTTGCCGGGCGGAGCCTCGCGTGCCCACGCATCCCTGCACCCCCGGAGCCGTGGGCGGCTCCAATGGGGCCCGGGGATGCGGCCCAGCCCCACTGCACCGCCTCCAGCCCCACTGCACCGCCTCCAGCCCCACTGCACCGCCTCCAGCCCCACTGCACCGCCTCCAGCCCCACTGCA
>NW_011131527.1:2782-4316 GCF_000146605.3 Meleagris gallopavo
CTGCCAGCCCGGCGTGCTGCTGCCCGTCTGGCAGCCCGACGACCCCTCCTTGGGCGACAAAGCGGCGCGCGCCGTCGTCTACTTCGTGGCCATGATGTACATGTTCCTGGGCGTCTCCATCATCGCCGACCGCTTCATGGCTTCCATCGAGGTCATCACCTCCAAGGAGAAGGAGATCACCATCACCAAGGCCAACGGCGAGACCAGCATCGGCACGGTGCGCATCTGGAACGAGACGGTGTCCAACCTGACGCTGATGGCGCTGGGCTCGTCGGCGCCGGAGATCCTGCTGTCGGTGATCGAGGTGTGCGGCCACAACTTCCAGGCGGGGGAGTTGGGCCCCGGCACCATCGTGGGCAGCGCCGCCTTCAACATGTTCGTGGTGATCGCCGTCTGCGTCTACGTCATCCCCAGCGGGGAGAGCCGCCGCATCAAGCACCTGCGCGTCTTCTTCGTCACGGCCGCGTGGAGCATCTTCGCCTACATCTGGCTCTACCTCATCCTGGCCGTCATCTCCCCCGGCGTGGTGCAGGTGTGGGAGGCGCTGCTCACCCTCATCTTCTTCCCGGTCTGCGTGGTCTTCGCCTGGGCTGCCGACAAGCGGCTGCTCTTCTACAAGTACGTCTACAAGCGCTACCGCGCCGACCCGCGCAGCGGCATCATCATCGGCACCGAGGCGGAGCTGCCCAAAGGCATCGAGATGGACGGCGGCTTCCAGCCCTCCGAGCGCCGCGAGGCCGAAGGCTCCGCCGTCACCGGCTCCGCTTCGCCCGCCCTCCCCGCCAGCGCCGAGGAGAAGGAGCTGGACGAGAGCCGGCGGGAGGTGATCCAGATCCTGAAGGACCTGAAGCAGAAGCACCCCGAGCGCGAGCTGGAGCAGCTGGTGGACATGGCCAACTACTACGCGCTGCTGCACCAGCAGAAGAGCCGCGCCTTCTACCGCATCCAGGCCACGAGGATGATGACGGGCGCCGGCAACGTCCTGAAGAAGCACGTGGCCGAGTTCTCCAAGCGCTCCTCGGCGCTGCTGGAGGTGCCGTCGGACGCCGAGGAGGAGGCGTGCAGCCGCATCTTCTTCGAGCCCTGCCTCTACCACTGCCTGGAGAACTGCGGCGCCGTCACGCTGTCGGTGGCCTGCCAGCACGGCACGGAGCTCAACCACACCTTCTACGTGGACTACAAGACGGAGGACGGCTCGGCCAAGGCGGGCTCGGACTACGAGTACAGCGAGGGAACGCTGATCTTCAAGCCGGGGGAGACGCAGAAGGAGCTGAAGATCGGCATCATCGACGACGACATCTTCGAGGAGGACGAGCACTTCTTCGTGCGGCTGCTCAACCTGCGCGTGGGCGACGCCGAGGGGATGTTCGAGGCCGACTCGGCTGAGCACCCCAAGGGCCGCCTGGTGGCACCGCTGGTGGCCACCGTCACCATCCTGGACGACGACCACGCCGGCATCTTCTCCTTCCAGGAGCGCGTGGTGCACGTCAGCGAGTGCCAGGGCGCCGTGGAGGTGACGGTGGTGCGCAGCTCC
>NW_011131527.1:5368-6079 GCF_000146605.3 Meleagris gallopavo
GATGTCACTCCATGTCTGATGTCACCTCCATGTCTGATGTCACCCCATGTCTGATGTCACCCCATGTCTGATGTCACTCCATGTCTGATGTCACCTCCATGTCTGATGTCACTCCATGCCTGATGTCACCCCATGCCTGATGTCACCCCATGTCTGATGCCACCCCATGTCTGATGTCACCCCATGCCTGATGTCACCTCCATGTCCGATGTCACCCCATGTCTGATGTCACTCCATGTCTGATGTCACCCCATGCCTGACGTCACCCCATGCCTGATGTCACCCCATGTCCGATGTCACCTCCATGTCCGATGTCACCCCATGCCTGATGTCACCCCATGTCTGATGTCACCCCATGTCTGATGTCACCCCATGTCCGATGTCACTCCATTCCTGATGTCACCCCATGTCCGATGTCACCCCATGTCTGATGTCACCCCACGTCCGATATCACTCCATGTCTGATGTCACCCCATGTCCGACGTCACCCCATGTCTGATGTCACCTCTATGTCCGATGTCACTCCATGTCTGATGTCACCCCATGTCTGATGTCACCCCATGTCCGACGTCACCCCATGTCTGATGTCACCTCATGTCTGATGTCACCCCATGTCTGATGTCACCCCATGTCTGATGTCACTCCATTCCTGATGTCACCCCATGTCCGACGTCACCCCATGTCTGATGTCACCTCTATGTCCGATGTCAC
>NW_011131527.1:12491-12845 GCF_000146605.3 Meleagris gallopavo
TCCCCACGCCCCCATACCCCCATCCACCCCCACCCATCCCAATGTCCCCATGTCCCCATACCCCCATCCATCCCCACCCATCCCAACGTCCCCATCCATCCCAATGTCCCCATGTCCCCATCCCAACCCACCCATCCCAATGTCCCCATACCCCTGTCCATTCCAATCCATCCCAGTGTCCCCATCCATCCCAACCCACCCCCACCCATCCCAGTGTCCCCACGTCCCCATCCATCCCAATCCATCCAAATGTCCCCACCCATCCCAATGTCCCCATGTCCCCATACCCCCATCCATCCCCATCCATCCCAACGTCCCCATCCATCCCAACCCACCCCCACCCATCCCAATGTC
>NW_011131528.1:0-516 GCF_000146605.3 Meleagris gallopavo
CCAGCTGCACCAGGACCCCCCTTGAGCCCCAACACAGGTACCAGGACCCCCCCCATGGGGACAGGAAGGTCAGGATGGGTGCGTGGGGACCCCCAGCTGCACCAGGACCCCCCTTGAGCCCCAACACAGGTACCAGGACCCCCCCCATGGGGACAGGAAGGTCAGCATGGATGCATAGGGACCCCCAGCTGCACCAGGACCCCCTCCCCAGCCCCAACACAGGCACCAGGACCCCCCCTCCATGGGGACAGGAAGGTCAGCATGGATGCGTAGGGACCCCCAGCTGCACCAGGACCCCCCCCTTGAGCCCCAACACAGGTACCAGGACCCCCCCCATGGGGACAGGAAGGTCAGCACGGGTGTGTGGGGACCCCTAGTCGCACCAGGACCCCCCCCCAGCCTCAACACAGGCACCAGGACCCCCCCTCCATGGGGACAGGAAGGTCAGCATGGATGCATAGGGACCCCCAGCTGCACCAAGACCCCCTCCCCAGCCCCAACACAGGCACCAGGACC
>NW_011131529.1:0-773 GCF_000146605.3 Meleagris gallopavo
GTCACAAACATGCAGGAGCATTGTTTCCCCATCTGCCTGGATTTTGTCACCCAAAGACAAAGTGGTGTTCTCGTCTTCACCAAGTTAAAGGAAGGTGGCACTGCTAGTGAGCCAAGGATTGGGCCAGTGGACCAGCTCCTGTGTCCAGTCCACAGCTGAGGTCTCCAGGCAATAGGTTACAGGAAGTGAGCAGATTATTTTGTTCCTCTTTGGTAAGACAATAGTGCAAGTGTGGCAAGTTTATAAAACTGCCGGAGCCGTCTCGGTTGTGGTGTTTGTCCTCTGCTGATTTTTCCCTTGAAATAGCTGCAGAAACAACAAACATTGTCTGCTCCCCAGTGTTTGGCCTCACTGTTGGTTGAACTGCTCAAGAGAGCTTGCTTTGTGCTTGCAGTGGCACTGTTTGCACCTTGTGAACTGCAGCCGTAGCTTTGGTTTCCCTCTGAACGGTCTCTTGGCATCTTAAACAATCGACCTTCCTGGACAAAGAGCGCAGGAAAGGATGGGGCAAAATGGGCAAGGCCACCTGTCTGCCAAGTCAGTGCCATTGCTGATTAGTCTGGGTAGAGAGAGATGCGTCTTGGCATTGCCTGGCGAGCGCCTGCTGCACCCCAGGCCAGAGAAACAGCTGTTCTTAGACTTGCCGCTCCTTTTTATGTGCCCATGATCAGGACCGAGTGCATTTCCTGCAGCTTTCTCTGCTGGTGTGCTCCTCAGCCTGACATCCTCCTCGTTTGTCCTCAGCTCCTCACCGTGGCCTGTGCTCTCTGTTT
>NW_011131530.1:0-716 GCF_000146605.3 Meleagris gallopavo
AAAAAAAAAAAAAAAAAAAGAAAATTAATCCAGTCTCAAGCAATTTCAGAAGCATTTCTACCCATACAAAATACAAGACTAGATTAGATCACACACACACACACAAAAAAAAAAAAACCAACACATACCAACTTCACACATCTTACACTGGTTTTCACTGGTCATACACTAGCAGGAAACCGCTACTGCATTTATTAGGTACAGCATGATATACTCAGTGTCAAGTAACCTACATCTTACATTTCTAAAAAAGAGTCTCCATATAACATTCCTCTATTGTAGAGCAATTTTGGAAGAAGCATTTTGCTGATGATAGTACGAAGTCAAGCTACCAAAATCTGCAATGGTCAGACAAACAAATTTTGACTAATTACCATTCATTTTATCTACAGTTGAACTACTGAATCACCTTGAAACTTAAAATATTTTTTAATTAAGACACTGGAAATAATATTCTTGTTTAATAACATATTTTATATTAATTCCTAAAAACAACGGTAAGGGCCAACATTAAGCCTTGAAGATCTACAAAATAAAATACACAACCACAGTTCTGCATTACCTATTATTTTATTTTTATTTTTAAATTCCATAGAGAAGCCTCTTTTTACCCTACCTTATTGTGTTTCTGCTGGTGCCTTGCCCTAGTATCCAGGACATGATAAGGAGTTTCAGAGTCCTTATTGATGTAATAAATGAGTCTTGAAGGCAGTGTG
>NW_011131531.1:0-457 GCF_000146605.3 Meleagris gallopavo
GCTGTGCCCAGGACCCCCGTGCATGCTGGTATCACATAGGGACCCCCCTCCCCATCCTCTCCTGCCCCCCAGGACACCTGATCTGAAGGCTGTGATATCTCCGTGCCCCCATAGGATCAGACCCCCCTCTTCTTGGCATGCGGCTGAGGTGGGTCCCCAGCCCCCAGCGCTGCCCCCTTGGGGGGTGGGGGGTCACCCCACTGGCACTGCAGCACTGGGGGTCTGCAGCCACACAGCACTGCTGCTGGGACACGCAGGGCCACCGCTCAAGGACATCCACAGCCGTCACCTGCAGCCAAACCAGGGGACGGCGATGTCCCCATCCCCATCCCCACACAGTGGCTGTGGGACAGGGATATGCTCAGCACCCACACCCCTCAGCATCCCCATGGGATGCACTGCTATGGGGACAGGGACCCAAAAAGGGCCATCCCGTTCCGGGCTCCAGCTTTCTGTC
>NW_011131532.1:0-924 GCF_000146605.3 Meleagris gallopavo
CCCCCCCTCCAATTCCCCCGTTCCGATCCCTAGAGCCTCCTACCAGCCCCCCATTCCACTCTCGTTGACTCCCAGAGTCCCCGTGTCCTCCCTTCTCCCCCCACCTCCTGGCCCCTTTTCCTGACCCCTAGAGTCCCCTGTTACCCCCCTGTGCGCTGCTCACTGACCCCTGGAGTCATTTTGACTTCATTTGGACCTCCAATCCCCTCAGCCGGACCCCTGTTCTGCCCAATAGAAGCCACAACCCACAAGCCCTGGCTCTTCCCTCCCACTCCTCCCTCAACCCCCAGATGCTCTTCCTGCCTCGTAGAGACTCTGTTCACCCCTTCCCCCCCACAGCCCACTAAGTTTCCCCCCCAGATTCTTTTTCGACCCCACAGACGTCCCCCCCAGCACTCCCCTATGATCTCCCCCAGACTTCCCTTCCGCCCCATAGAAGCCCCCCATAACCCTCCGGATTTCCCCTGCTGCCGCGGATAGCGTCCTAATCAGATTGTTCTCAAGCGGGGAAGCACGACAGTACTCAATATGAGTGATCAAGCTTCATTTTATTGTTGCACACACAGAGTTTATATATGATTCTACTACACATGTGTTCACCTACTATTGGAGCACAAGGTGGGCGTCTAGGTGGGCTGCCTAGCTTTAACCAATGCTCAGCCAGCATTCACCCCTGCCACTGAGCTCATCCGCTTATCAGCCCCCACATATCCACAGAGCATAGCTGCGTATGTAGGCCTGCTGTTTAAGGCCTGCTGTTTACAGGCTGCCCAAGGATGTTGTACCTCCTATCTTAACTCCTAATGCTTTCTCATGAGAATGCACCCTGTGCTGCCGCACTAGTTATGCTCGTACACAGCCTCATGTCTGCCCTGCTCTCGCAGCCATTTCCCAACAATTCCCCTTTTCTTTTGCACGAGCATA
>NW_011131533.1:0-372 GCF_000146605.3 Meleagris gallopavo
TGACGTCACACACCCCTAAAATGACGTCACACACCCCACGTGACGTCACACAACCACATGTGATGTCATACCCCAAAAATGACGTCACACACCCCATGTGACGTCACAACCCCCAAGTGACGTCACACGCCCAAAATGACATCACGCACCCCCAAAATGACGTCACACACCCATTGTGACGTCACACAACAACATGTGATGAAGCATCCCCATAATGACGTCACAACCCCCATGTGACATCACCCCCACCAATGTGATGCCATAACCCAAAAAATGACGTCACACACCCCATGTGACGTCACACCACCACATGTGATGTGACACCCCCAAAATGACGTCACAACCCCCATGTGACGTCATAACCCAAAAAAG
>NW_011131534.1:0-335 GCF_000146605.3 Meleagris gallopavo
GTGGTAGGGGGGTTGGAGATTCATGATCCTTGAGGTCCCTTCCAACCCGGGCCATTCTGTGTGTGATTCTGCGTGTGTGAAGGGAGGAATTATATTATTTACCCGGAGAATCTTTCATACCCTGAATTAGCTACGAACTGTAAATACAAACACAAATGTTCAAGAGGTAAAGAAAATAGGCACTGCTGCTTCTCTGTACTCTTGCCAAGGAGAGTTCATGATTCAGAGGGCACCAAAGCCTTTGTGTGTGAGTACCATGTGCGTTTCAGGACGCGTGCTATTCTGAACAGCACGTCTCAGAACAGTCCTGAGATGCCATAGTCCATTACGTCACC
>NW_011131535.1:0-1785 GCF_000146605.3 Meleagris gallopavo
AAGCGCAGGCAGAGAAGCGCAAGCGAAGCAGTGCAGGCAAAGAAGAGAGCATCAAGTGACCTTGCCGGGAGTTATATCTCCTCGCTGACCGCAAAGCCCCCTGGGGAAATGTAGCTCTTCTTCTCCTATGGACAGGCACCCGGAACTTGAGCATCAGCAGTCAAACCCCCAGTGCATTACATGATGTTATGATGTGGAATACTGATAATGAAAAATCATGAAACCATGACAACTCTCTTAGCGTGCGCCTTTGTCTCAGGTGCTGCATGATCATATTTTAAATTTCTGATTAGTGGGATGAAAGAGAGTTAATCATTCTGTAATACAGGGTCATCCCTTTGCCTGGGATTCCTTTCCAGGTTTTGTCTTAGTGCTACTAATACATTAAAATAGCTATTTCCATTGATTCCAGTATTGGTAACATTAAATCCTGTTAATTCACATTCAATCTATTACTAAAATAAAATAAAAAAAAACACACAACCATTACTACTGTTGTTAATTGCAATACAACAAGTTACAAAGCAATACCAAACAATAAGAAGCACGCAATCCCAATCATTATGAGTTCATGGTCGTTTCAGACTTGGTTTCAGACTTTCTCATTGTTTCACATCTTTTCTTTTTTTTTTTTTTTTGAGTAAGCGTTTTACAATACCAATAACTATACTATACTAATAGTTATAATACCGATTTCCAGCAACAGCCGTTGGTATAAGGTCAACTAAAGTTACCCGTGCGTTTAGAGTGGATATCATGCATGTCCTGTGGAGTAAGCAGAAAAGTCAGAATCATTGAGAAACAGCATCCCTCTAAAGCAAGTTTGGAAGGGATCAGTGGCAGAAGCAAGCGCTAAGCAGAAGTTGGTCCGGCCTGTTGATTTAGCGCAGGTGACCCACATGTGTTGCCCCGGGTTGATTTGGTGTGGTTCAGGTAGTGCTCCTGCGCCAAGGGCGAACACTGCGAGCAGGAATCCAAATAGGGCCATCATCTGAATGATGCAAGGTTATAGCAGGTACTGATGAACCTCCTTGGTGGAGCGGAGGGTGAGAGGGGCGCAGCGAGCATCAGAGGCGGAGCGGAGGGCGGGAGCGGTATGAGCGCCGTGGGCAGAACCGAGGGCAGCAGCGATGGGGGGGTTGGGAATTTCTCTTCCCCACGGTCAGGGCGGGGTCAGAGCCACGGATCAAATCCGGACCAGGGCTGCTTGCTGCACGGAGGGGCAGCGGCGGGGGTGGGAGGGAGGGAGATGGGGAATAGTCGGAAGAAAGTCTTCCTTGTTGAATTTGTTTAAGCCCTTCCATTATCTGGTGCCAAACAGATAAAAGTTTAGCAGCCGTTCTGTCTTTAGTAATAGAAGCCTCCCGGAATTGTGCGGCAATTTTGTCCCAAAGTTCACCATACAAAGAGAATGCAGTTTTCAGAAATACAGGGACGTTTTTGCTTAACCATTTGAGAAAAGTAACTAATGCTGAGGTAGATACAGGCCGATTCTGAAACGTTAAAACTAACTGTAAGGCTTCAAGATTTACTTGCTGCTCCTTCGTTAGTGAACTCCCCATAGTTCTCGACTGCTCACCCCCCATCCAGCAGAACGGTGCGGGCGTGCAAAACAATCTCTCCGCAGTTCAGTCGAGCGGCGCTGCCAGATGAGTTGGTGGAGCAACAGGCGCTATCGGTTTATCGAATTAGTTGTTGTACCGGCCAGTGCCTGCATAGCTGCAGCAGCTACCTGTCGCTCGGCTTGCATAGCTTTCAAAGAGTTAATAATAGACCTCCACAAGG
>NW_011131535.1:10591-11996 GCF_000146605.3 Meleagris gallopavo
CACTGCAGGATCGTGTTCAGCCGAGCATCAACCAACACCCCCAGGTCCCTATCCTCTTCAATTGTTTATCCCTGGGGCAAATATATAACCCAAACTGCACAGGAAGATGTCTCAGTTTCAGATTATAATAGGATGCCCATTTGCAAATAAAGGCATTTCATTGGAGGTTATAAACCCTGTGCTGGGGGAGGTGGAAGAGGAACCGGAGCCACGCGGGACTGCTGGCAGATAGCTATGGATCTGGGCAAGTTGCTGGTCCCTGATAGCAGATACCACCAGGGATCAGAGGCATAGTGCAACATTCCAGGCCTTCCCATCATCCCATAATGAAATGTCACTCAGCTGTCTGCCGTCAGGACAAAGCAGATCTGAAGGAAATGTCCATCAGACCACATGAAGTCTGTTCCCTACTTCCAACCTCCACAGGTCCTTCCCCATCTCCTCCAACATCCCATGGAGAGCTCATCCCTGTGCTGGGACCACTCCATTGGGTTTTCAGCTGCTCAGGGAATTGTGTCCACTGCATCTCCCAGAGCCACTCCCATGCGCTCTGTTTGGAAGCAGAGTCCTAACCAAACCCATTTGCTGGGAGCAAGTTCCAAATCTAGGAAGAGCCAACCTCTGTCTCCTATTTGCAGGAATTATTTTTATCTCCAGAGGGATATTTTTACTTCATGTCAAGGAGACAAAGGGCTGGGAGCACCCAGAACGGCTTTGGGTTAGAAGGGATCCTAAAGACCATCTAGAACAACCATCCTGGTGGGCAATGCAAGAACCACCCATAAAAATAAGGAGAAGAAAAAAAATAAAGACAGGGCCACCAGATCAGTCAGAGGCTTTCTAAATCCAGCTACAGGAGGCATTGCAATCACAAGCACTCATCCTGCTGAAGGACTTCAACCACCCAGACATCTGCTGGAAAAGTAGCACAACGAGCTGTAGGCAATCCAGGAGGCTCCTGGAATGCATTGAGGATAACTTCCCGAGTCAAGTAATTGATGGCCCCACCAGGGGGGATGCAACAATAGATAGATTGCTCACCAATGTGTTGGGTAATGGCTGCAAGAGCAGGGCGGCCATGAGAATATGTACGAGCATAGCTGGTGCAGCGGCACAGAGTACATACCCATGAGAAAATACTAGGAGTTAGATAGGAGTCACAACGTCCTTGGGGCAGCATGTAAACAGCGGGCCCACATCTGCAGCTGTGCTCCGTGGATGTGGGGGGGGCTGACAAGTAAACTGGCTTAGCAGCACAGGAGTGAATGCTGACTGAGCATTGGTTAAGGCTGAGCAGCCCACCTAGCAGCCAACGTTGTGCACCAATAGTAAGCAAACATATGTGTATTGGAAACCTATATAAACCCTATGTGTGCAACAATAAAGTGAAGCTTGATCACTCATA